>NC_135227.1:15259765-15339765 GCF_052324685.1 Brachyhypopomus gauderio
AGGATGTGGGTTTAGTTTCTGAGATAAATGGGCGCGAGCAGACACACACGGCTAATAATGCAGCGAGGAGGTGAGTCCATGGCTCCAGCAGTGCGGGGGGAAGAGTTGTGTTAGCAGATGGCTAATGGGTGAGCGGACCGAGGAGTGAAGTTTACGGGGCCCGGTAGCATAGCGCACTTTACGTTTAAGCAGGCCTAAAATGCCAAAAGTACAACTCCAAGACATTAGCAGTTTATCTTGTGTGTTATTGCTGTTGTGTGAAGTCAATCCAAGAGTGGTCGCACCTCAAATTTGTGATTACTTGATGAAATGCTATTGGTATGAACAGCAGCAGAAGCCCCCAAAGACCCCCCCCACCCCCCCCCCCACCCCCCACCCCCCCCCCCCCATAGTGCATTAGTGGATGGTTTTCACTATTTTACGAGGCGCGAGTCTCGACGCAGGAGGACTGTCGCGTGCGTTCGCTGCGTCTCCAGCTCCCGGGTGCTGAGTGGCGAGCGTGACTCCCACCGCCTGTCAGCTATGAGCCGTGGAGGAGCGTTGTTGGAGCTCCAGGGTGTTGGAGGAGGCACCGGCGTGAAAGCCGCGGAGGCCAAGCCTGGCTGCCTCCGAGGGGGGGTGTGCTCATGCGTCTGCGTGTCTGCGGGACGAGGAGCTGGGGAGTGTCGGGGAGAGACTCCCAGTAGCAGTAGGGAGGATCTGGAGATGCTGCCAACACAGCCGGGTCTCCAGTGCAGCTTGGCAATGAACCGCGACGCGGCGATGAAACGAGAGGCCCGAGCCGCACCGCACCCAGAAGAGGGGACTGGATCTCTGGGCAGACTCCCCCAGTCTGGGCTGGAGCGCCGTACGCTCACACAGATCGCTCGGCCATGAGCGCCCGCTGCTTATTTGACGGAGGAAATGTATTTTTCCGACAGGCCCGGGAACGCTTTTGTCTCCGGAGGAAACTACTCCCAGACCATCGCTAACGATTACCCTCATCTAACTTCAAACACTTCTTCGCTTTTTTTTTCTTTTTTCCCCCAAGTAGGGACAACACCGTTGGGGATTACGGGAAGCTAATTCACAGTTCTTGACGACATCGGGCTGCTTCCTGGCAGAGAGGGACACTCGAGCCCTCTGAAGCCGAAGCCAAGGGTAAAGCTCTAAAGGGCAGCGTGGGGGGTGGAGCATTAAATGGCCCTGACCTTCCCGTGTAAAAAAAAACCCGCTCCTATTCGCCGAGCGGAGAACGGACAGGAGGGCGCAGGGTGGGTGGTCCAGCATGCGCTCGGCACCTCTCCCCTTGACGAGGGAATTTACATGGCTTCAACGGTCAGTCTCCTCTGTCTGCCATAAATCAAGAGCGTGGCTCTGGGCAGGGAGGTTGAAAAGGTGTCCGCCACAGGACGGAGCGCAGAAGGAATGGGTTCCCGTGAAAACAAGGCGGAACTGCTCCTATAGGACACGGTCTGCTAACGTGGCCGGCTTGGCTTGGCCGGGCTGCGGTGGTGGAGCAAGGTGCATGCGAAACGCTCCTGCAGTACCTGTGGTCGGGAAGCCCACGCCGCAGTTTGCAGCAGACATTGAAATAGGTTGTGCGCACCAGCAGATGTTCCAGTGATATAACCCGTTTCATTTTCCGATGGGCGGTCTCGGTCCACCTAGCCGTTTTAATACCCAGCTAGCCTGACCCCCCCCCGCCCCTCCTCCCACCCTCAGAGAGGCACAGTGCCATACCATGAAAATTACCTCTACTGTAATTGAGATCCAGCCTGATTAATCCGATCTGATTGTCTAATGACCACCTGAATGGGATTCTTGCTGTAATAAGAGAGTCATTGCCGAGCCTCAGCGGCAGACTCCACATTCTCATGCGATTAACGTCCTGCGCGAGACCTTTTTCTGTGCAGGCCCTCAATACAGTGAACTGCCTGTGCTCATTTTGCAGCCCCTGGGTTCTGTCCCAGCTCCTGTAGGCTTTATATGACAAGCAAAGTCATTAGAGCCCAACTGCTATAGGCGGTTGAAATGAACTGAACTGCCTCCCTGAAACATAATCTCTTATAGTGTAAATGCAAATATATGTATTTTGGCACACACGTAAGGTGATATTTCAGCAAGCGGCATGCATTCCAATTGAGACGCCTGAGAGAATTACATTGCCATGGTTTTCCTAACCTCACATTACTCTCAAAATGGCCTCCTCTAACATAAATGTAGAAATCGATTGGGCCAAATAGAAATGATGTCGGGCCGAGAGATAGCAGGGGCAGATCAGTGCGTTTATGTTCAGTAAATCAGAGAAAGGGGAGAACGTGACAGCGTTAGTGAGGGAGAAGCCCTCTGAACACTCATGCATTCATTCAGTGTTGAATCAATGGATTCATGAAGTCGTTCATCCTGTTATTGATGGTTCATATGAAAGCTGCCCGTCATAGCCATAAAAAAAGAGCCCATGGAGGATGCAGTCTTCATCTCCATCTAAGTCTCCGGGGACACGACATACAGGTAGAAGAACCTGGCGTTTTGACCGAAAAATCAAGCCTAGATCAGTGTTATTGACCAGTGATTTTATGATCGGCCCGTAATATATGGGACTGTGTCACTGGCCATCGGCCGCGAGACTGTGTCGTTGAGTTTACTAGGTACGTAACTCAGACCTGGGGAGACCCTGTAAACCAGTATGATTTTACTATAGCCATAAATAACCAACACAAAGAAGCAAGGAGTGAAGGATCATAATCAATGTTGCGTGTAAAAGTGACCATCAATTGACTCCCCATGATTCCCCATGATCACTTCATGGACACAATTATCTTGGGCCAAAATATGCTTGCGTGATCACTAACATGGGATAATAGAGCAAATGTAGTTTCAAACAGCTGATATAGTTGATTTGTGATCTAGTTGATCTGTATTGTCTTTGTGGTCTCCGTTTAACCCCCTTATAATTAGCTTTGCGCGTGAGCGAGTCTCTAAGAAAATAAACTGCTCAGAAATGAAATCCTGAATGACGAACATCTGTTCGACTTGTCTTGGACAAGATGTCTCCGAGCTCAACCTGAAGGGGTGGCTTTTAATAGCACCATTTGATAAAGATAATCTGCTGCTTGGAGGCAGTTGTTGTGGAAGGCTGCCCTGACCAGATGGGGGGGAACATGGTGTGGGCATCTCGCGATGTTTTTACATTTGATTTAGAATTGCTGTCTGCAGTTAACCAGAGCAGACTCGTGCAAAAACAGCAATTATTATTTCTCTGAAGAAATAACTAGGTCAAAAAATATTATTAAATAAGGGAGCATATTTACCATGAAATAAATTTCTGAACAGAGCAGTTTCTTCAGAGTGGCCAAAGGTTATATTGGACTTGTGTTATCTAATCCAAAAAATAATGTCTGTTCATCCCTTGTTCAGAAGCAATCCAGATGTGAGTTTCCACCATTTAATACTAACGACTTTTCAGACTGCAACCACAACCTGACACAACCTGCCATCGAGTCCTCCTTCTTGAATTACCATTGATGACAACTTGATGGAAAGCGGTATGGAAGGTATTCTTGGCTCCTCCCACCTAATGCTGTGTATTAGCACTGTTTAGCCCACAGCCCTGCATTATGAGAGCATGACTCTGCTGCGGCTGAGGTCTCCTTCCATCACAGCTGTTTTCAGATCCAGACACACTTAACACAGAGTCCATAAGGTGCTGCATGTCTAGGCTACAGGGAAAGGTACCGTGGGCAACATGGGTCATCTGAGTGCTCAGGAGTTGGTGTTGCCTTTCACTGTCATTAACTTCCCCAGTCGCCACCGACCAGACTGCTTTAAACGTCGAGCAATTACACGCTTGAGGCCGACACTGAGCGGATGAAGGAAGTATAGTTTCTGTACTAAGAGCCATTGTAATGGGATTATTAGTGCAAGAATCCAAGAGTTGATTCAAACCCCTGCGAAAGAGCCGGTGAGCACTAATTGTAATGAAGAGATTACCCTTTCTAATTAAGAAACGCTAAGGACTTTTTTTTTTATTTGCTGAACCGCAGCGTTGAGGACTCGTGCGTTAGCTGCTCCTCGTCGCCCCACTCCGCGTCTTACGCACACAACCCATGTTGCTTGTTCTGTTTCTTGGTTTTGCAACATGTTGCCATGGGGATTACACACAGCTTAGGCAGGCCTCAGACCTGCTGCTTCTCTGACATAGTGCATAATGCGTGGGCTTGAAAATCAATGACCCGCCCCCTCCCCCCCCAGCCATCACGCGCCGCCGTCTCGTCGCTAACTGTAAGTACCCCGCTACCTGCCCCCGGCTACAGAGCCCAGAGACCCAGGGACCCGGAACCAGTACAGAATGTGACTCCACGTGCTCAGCCGGAGGACAGAACCCTGAATCACAGGCCTCGGTGAGATTGCGTCGTTCCACGCTGACCTCAAAAGCACAGGAAGGTAACGTCGTTCTTCTGTAGCGACTAGCGCAGTTCGCTCGGTCCCCGCGGCCGCATCTGTGGGGGGGTGTGGTGCTTGCGCTTCGTGTCTTCTGGGCCGGGGCTTTTTGCTTATGTCAGCTGCCTCACTGCGCCTGCCTGTCAGGTCCCGCGGTGCGCGGTGTTTTTCCAGGAGCGGCCTGGTTTCGCCTCCCCCTGTGGACGGTAGGCCAGGACATGCCCCGCTGTTCTCCGCAGGGCGCAGAATGTAAGGCTTGACCTGCGGGCCAGCGGGACGCACCTGTGTCGGCTACGGCAACAGCACGTGTGTCGAGTATCCGTGTGTACAATTACACATCGGATATCGAAGTGTTGGTCTCAAGCAAGGGCTTAGTGAAAGGTCATGGATATTCAAAACGGGCGTTGGACTGCGGGACCAGACCCTGGGTTTGGGATGATCTGGGAAAAACTTCATAGCTATGGGCCGTACGACTGCGTTTTATACGTCATTAATGAACGTCCCGTCTCGAGTGTATCCAGGATCACCACTATGGATCTACCAGGCGTCTCCAGCCCTGCACCCACAGCCGGCACTGTTCTTCATTGGTTTTGGCAGAGAGAAGGAGCATATCCACACGCGCACATATATGTATGTACGTATAGGCATCTGTGTCTTTGTATATCCATATCTTTGTCTTCTAACGAGGGCAGCGGCGGTACGCGCGCCGCTCCGTGCCTGTTGTGCTCCCTCGGCAGAAACCTGTCGGCTGTCAGCGCAGCCAGACCGTGTGTTATTTTCGTCTGGCCTGTGCCGCTCAGGAAGCTCCGGGGAGCTGGGAAAATCATCCATGGCTGCGCTCGGAGGGGGCGTGCGGAGCCGGCGTCTGCGCCCGGACCTCCCAGTGCACCCACGCCTGATTTACTTGTTTGCTTTCGCAGCGGATACAGAAGGTGTGACAGAAACCGCGATGTATATTTAATGCCTTATTACGTTTATCTATAATGGATATAGATCCGGCCATGATGCATTTAAATTGTTTATTGTGAGAGCATTAAAAATTGAGAGAGACTCATTCTTTAAAAAAAGATCTGATGTAAAATACAATGCTTTGTGTAGATGATCTCAGGGGTGGGCAGATGTGAAGATAATGACAAATCACATGTCGGAAAATCATGGGATTCATCTGTAACGTTTGAACAGGCCTGGATTAATGCAACTAAAAGTCTTGTCAAGGCACATCCCTAAAACCGTTACCATGGCTGAGAATCTACTTGACCAATCATGTGATCAGCAGGTTGTCTTGTCAACCTGGACGTCCAGTCATAACTTTAGGTTATGACATGATCTCATAGCCCCTCCCATGTTTGAGGATTTGCTGGGCATTGGTAGTCGGAAAGTTATTTTGGCCAGTGTCGTTTCTATTTGTGTCGAAGCAATAGCACAGAAGTTATGTCAGGCACAGCCCACCTAGAGCTCATACCTGTGATTCAGAGCACTGTAGGAAAATCCACAAAGCCTAAAGAGTGTAGACCGGCAGCCAAGAAGATTGGTGTATGTGTCTGTGTGTATGTGAGTGTGTGAGTATGTGTGTGTGTGTCTGTGTGTGTGCGTGTGTCTGTGTTTGTTTGTGAGTTTGTGCATGTTTGAATGACATAGAGGAAAAAAGGGACAGTGAGAGATAAAATGTTTGTGTATGTGTGAGTGAGATAGAAGGAGAGTGTGAGAGAAAATGTGTGTGTGATTGTGTGTGTGTGTGTGTGTGTGTGTGTGTGTGTGTGTGTGTGTGTGTGTGTGTGTGTGTGTGTGTGTGTCTATAACAAAGAATGACATAGAGAGACAGAGTGAGAGAAAGAGAGAAAGCGACAGCAAGTGTCTGATGGACATGTTACCCACAGACAGTGCTGCACTCACTTTCATAGCGCCACATACAGTAGAAGATGAGGGTGGACTTCCCTGCTGAGGGCCACTGGCAATCGCAACAACACGCATGTACGCCGGCTCACTGTTCTATCAGAGCGTGGGGTGATTGCAAATTCATTTCATCACTTGTTTATTGCATGATGACATGCAACAGTAAATCTCCCTGGCTCTGAGCCATTTGAACCTGGCGAGAGACAGGAAAGGCTTTGCTATTTAGACAGGCAACACTGACAGTATTTCACACTTTGCGTGTGTGTGTGTGTGTGTGTGTGTGTGTGTGTGTGTGTGTGTGTGTGTGTGTGTGTGTGTGTTAGAGAGAGAGAGAGAGAGAGAGAGAGACAGAGAGAGAGAGAGAGGGGGGGGCATGTAAGTTTGTGTGTTCAACATTAACACTAGATGAGATGATGGTGGGGTCACAGGTTCAAATCTGGGCAGCTTAGAATTCATTAAGACAAACTGTCTCATTAAGACAAACTGTCTCCACATTTCCTGTGTGGCGGTTTGAGGTGGTGTGTAAGAGGGGGGGGGGGGGGGGGGGGGGGGGGTTGGGGGGGGTGCTAATTATTTACTCAAGCTGCAGAGACTTTCAAATTAGACCCCGTGCTGGTGCAAAGTGGGACGGGTGGCCCTAATGGGGTAACCCGGGTAACATATGAATCGAGGAAGAAAGCAGGGGACATTGGGGATTACAATGGTCACCGGGCAGAGTGCACTGGAGAGGGCCTCTATAGAGAAGCGGGAGAGGAGGGGCCGGCTAGGCAGTATTAGATTACCCATGCATTTGAATGGCCAAGCGTCCACTGCATGCCTGAAGGAAAACCGCATACCCTTCAGCTATTGTCCTTAACTGCATGTGCGGAGCAGGAGGGCCAGGGCCAGGGGCCTCCTCCCACCACTAGCCAAAAGGTTCAGTACCTTCCTCAGTCCTTTGATAATTGTGGGGATAAAAAAGAGGCTTTTGGCTATTTTTGTGACACTCGTAAGTCTTTAGTTGCAGGCTCCCACTATACATGAGGGAACAGGACTGGCCCAGGTTGAAGGAAACGAGAGAAAATTGGGAGTGAACGACTATGAGCTGTAATCGCTCTCCTTCTGGAGCAGTTTGGGTCTCTCTCTCGCTCTCTATCTATCTCTCTCTCTCTCTCTCTCTGTCTGTCTTTCTCTCACTCTCCCTCTCACGCTCTCCCTCTCAAGGGAAAAAATGAAAAGGGGGAAAAAGAGAAAATGCATACCTAAATCCTGGCGTCTTGGCTGCCGTCCAGACCGACTGCACTCAGCAGATAAAGAACACAAGCAAGCCCTCAGTACTCTGACTCTAATATTGTTCTCAGTGTGATCACAGAAGGTGTATTATCAATGGATTTGTAAAACATTCAAAGTTTATTTTTAGCTCTATACCAACAAACTGGTATGATGTAGGTAGCACACGAAGGACAAAAAATACTTCAAAATCTAAATAAATAAAATGTAAGTGTTGTTAGTAATTTTTAGATAGAGCAGTTTGTCTGTCAAGTAGACTCTACATGAACAGTATGTTGGACAAACTGTGTTTGTGTGCTAAATTGAATTCAATACAGAACATAGAAGCGTATGTCTTCCTTTTTAATATCCTCTTAGAGCCATAAATTCAGTATATCTTTCTTGATCAGAATGTATTTATTTTATCTTGAATTTATTTAGAATTTTCAGTGCACCTCCGCTTCCTGTCTGACATTTGGAAAGGTATTGCAAAGATTAGCCACCTTACTTTCTACCAACTGTTGCAATTGAATCAAGGACCATAAAGTATCTGTGTCAAACCTTCCTGTTTGTGAAATAAGAGCACCTAAACTTCACATTAATCAAGTGGTGGGGAGAAGGCAGGCGACGTGTCTTTCCTGCTGGACCTCTGAGCTTGACTGCCTCGTGTCCACCTGGGCCGTGGTGGAGGTGTGGTGCCAGGGGACCGGCTTCCAGACGGCACGCAGAATATTGGCAGGCCAGATGGAGCGGGCGTGTTCGATGGTGTCCGTCGAAAGGCCAACACATGCAAAGGCATTAACACAGAGAACAGCCCCGGGCTTATGGAAGGACGGCGGGAAGTTAGCAAAGAAATGATCTGACTAGGGGTGAGGGCATGTTGGGGGTTTACGAAGAGGTGCAGAAAAACTTTGTGACACCCATGCCTAAGACACACACACACACACACACACACACACACACATATGGTATAGCCCTTCTAATCGTCACTCTGAAGGAAATTGAAAATCCAAGAAGAGCCTTGAACATAACAGATACATTCAGACAATTTTTGAAATAAAGAGACTGTAAGTCTAATTAGATGAGTAATTGTGCTGAGAAAGAAGAGGCACCACTGGATGATCCATTTGGTGACTTGGTAAACACTGCAAATGTCAGAAAGGGGCTAATTACAGAGAGATAGCCTGTACAGAATCACAGGTCTCTATAATGAGAAATCTCAAATACACTTGGTTACACTCAAATGAGCCTCCACCATTAACTAAATTGCCAACAGACATTATAATCTTGGCAATTCTGTGGCTTTCTCTAAAAAGAGAGTCCCATTTATTTTCTGCTTTCTGCTCCTTCCCGACGTGCCCCTGAGGGCCTTTGCATTCTCAAAGGTTGCATAACAAAAGGAGATCAATCCAGAATGGGTCTCAATGACCTGACGACTGGCATAAAATGCCAGGAATGGCCAGTGATTGACAGGGACACACTGGCTCTCCTACGCGGGAGTCGTGTCATCACAGAGCGCGAGTGCATCTGAAAGGTCCCAAAGAGCCCAAAGTCACAGAATTGCACTGTCCCTTCCTAACTGCTCGACTGAAGGAGACATCTGGAGTAGCACCTGACGTGCAGACGTCCCGAAGTACCCGACGTCCTCGCCTCTACGTGGTTCCTTGTGTTTTCACAGCAACGACTCGAGGCAGGAAACATCCTCCGTCTTTTGATACAGTAGATAGCGGTGGCCTTTATTTATAAACAGAAGGAACTCCAGTGGCATGTCACGGTTAGTAAGAGAATACTGATGTTATTAGACGCCTCTGAGACAAGCAGCGAAGCAGGCGTGCGGCGAATACCACTGCTTGCTGTTGCCAGAGGAAACTAAAGAATATGACACAGATATGCACACCCAAGCTCTTCCTAAAGGGGACAATTTCGCTGTGATTTCAAACAACCTGCAGATCTGAAAACACTCCCATGCTGTTGGCTTTATGCAGATGTCACGCGTGACATTTGGCCAAGACATTCTGGTTTTTTTTTCTCTTTTTCCCCCCTGAATGATGGGAAATTACATTTCTTTTGTCACCCGTCTTCCCCCTCTGCATTCAGGAGATGTTATCTCACTCAGCGTCTCCCAAGCATTTTGAATTTCGATTTATTTAAAAGAGGAAACGTGGGGAACCGCAACGGGTCACTAATTTCATTTCGCCACGTTCCAAAGGCTTTAGCCCTGAGCAGATTTTTCAGAGGGGCACAAAATCAATGTGCACATTCTATAGGGAACAGCCTCCTGAAGCCATTAGTAATTTTGACCGGCAGGTCAGGTAAAGTAATAGCCAGATAAATGTTTTATTACAGATTCGCATACTGACTAAACAACTGATCCAAACATATATTGCACATCCATGCATGTCAAATATATAGGCCTACTGAGTGAATACAACTAGATTGACACCTGCATATATATTTCTCTCCCTATGACAGCTATCCAATACAAAGAAGGATTCCCTCTATTTTTCCCTCTCCTGGAATTCATGAGTAGACTGTTAATATTAACCATCTAGACAAATTGTTGAGATAGAGAAGATAGTCGTCGGCTTCAGCAAGGGACTGTATTTCAGCTTGGATTAATGTGACAGTGTGGAAAGAAAAGCTTCGTGGCACTATCACACTTCTGAATGCTGAGCAATAATCTCTATCAAGATTCAGCTACAGATAATCTTGTTTTTATAAAAATTTAAAAAACCACAGACCTATTTTGTTTAGCGATAGCAGCATTCATAACAGCTTGATTATCACATATGTCATCAGTATAAATAAAGAAAAGAAAAAAGCAAATTATTCTTTAGTTACATTATTAGTCTATGTAGTGGGCTTAGTCAAAGCAGTGTGTGTGTGTGAGTATTGGGGGAGTAAGCAGTCTGATTACTGGCTTTTGTGGGGCACTCATGCTGTGCCTCTCTTCTCTCCAACAGGCCACACGAACCCACCAATCACAGCACACTGTTCCCAAACAGCGCAAAATTTGATTTCTTAAAGGAGCCACAGCCTTGCGTTAGCTGGACCCCATGCAAACACGACCCACTTCAAACCAAGGCTCATCCATCCAAAGATGTCACTAAACGTTTATGTACACTGCATTGAAATTTGTTTTTTTAGAAACACCATTTTTTGGTATTATTTGATACTGTGTCTTTACATATTTAAGATTTGGGCTTAAACGGAATTTGTTGATGGTTTTGAAAACATTTTGGTGTCACTGTGATTTCTATTAAAAAAAAAAATGATAATAGCAATTTAATTAATAGCAATTTGTACTCACATTTCCACTCTACTGTGGCCCTTGGAGCTACATTGAGAAATGAGGAAGACATTTTCTGGTGTAGATATTTGTTTATTAAAAGATGAGTCAAAGAGATTCACACGTGGGAGGCGAGGCACCTGCCACTCAGTGCTTCATCACCTTCATCACCTTCCACATTCCCAATCATGTATTCAAAACAGACTTCATGTAAGACCCACATCAAATAAACAAAATCTGCTTAAGTGCAAGAAACAAAAAAAATACAAGTTTATGGTTGCGTTTAAAAAGGAAGGCAGTCTTAAGTCGAAAATAAAACGTTCCATCATATGAAACAAGGATATGGAATGTACTTTTTTTGCTTGCTTGACCTTCTTAGCCAGACCACCTACTAATCAATACTTTTCCCATTTTATACAGATTTGTTCAGAGAAGTCAAATGTCCAGTTTAATGGGTCATTTTAGGACTTTTTTTTTTACACAGAAATGCAAAATGCTATGTGAATGTCTTTTGTCTTTTATCAGTTCCAGCTGATTACTTTACTCATCATTGTAAAGACACGCCTCAGCCATATGACAGATAATTGTTATCGACACCACATGTGTCTGCCTGTCCATCACTTGCTACAAAAATGTAGATGGTCTGCATTTACAAGTAAATATATTGCACAAACAAAATGAAGGGGAAACAGTATGTGCCATTAAAAAAAAGAAAATCCAGTTTCACACCTGCGATTTGGGACCCATCCACATATCACGAGTATGATATACATAAACTCCTAACTTTTACTATTTTACAATACATATACAATCTTGAAACTAGTACCAGCATTGAGGTACAGCTCTCCCCCACGAATGCCATATGTTCTACTCAACAAATCTGATCTACAACTGTACAAAAACCTAGCTTAAAATCACAAGGCATTTTTGATGCAAGTCTTAATTTAACTTAATCCTTAAACCAGGACTCCCTTGCATGCTAAAACAACAGAGAAGGGAAGAAGTGCCTGAAACTCACTGAGCGCACAGTAAGAACGTTCCCTTTGAACTGTACAAAAATATGCCTGAAAATAGTTTGCTTTCTTTTAAAAAGATGAGGTCTGTTTATGTATCAAAATGTTTGCTCCAACACCTGCAACTCTGGAGAAGATTAGGCTGCTTAAGTTTCAAACCAGTAGGTAAACGGAATCGGTTACAAAAAAGAAACTTTTGCGGTATTTAGAAATGACAGAAACAACCGTTTGAAAGTAACGTCCTGAACAGTAACAGTTCACAGATTTGTTTTGAGTCAGTCCACAGTCTTAACGATTTCAGCTCCCTGCAGTTAGAAAGAGGGTAAGATGCATAGAAGTTCTCAGATTTTCCCTTTGTGGTCCGATTTAGTCGATCAGTAATTGTAGACCTACAGAAAAAATCCATAAAACCCTGTCATGCTGCCAGAAAAAAACGTCTGCAGACTTTTTTCGCTTTTCTTTTCTCTCTTTCTTTCTTTCTCTCATTTCTTTCTTACTTTCCTTTCTTTTCTTTTTTTGCTACAGTATACCAGCTTCTTACGCATGGAGTTCCTCAAACCTCTCTCCACCTCCCCAACCCCCTAAGTGGGATAACACCGCACACGGCGGCGGGGTTAAAAAACTTGAACAGGACACATTTTTCCCTCGTGTGTTATTACTTTATGGTCTTTCTATTAGTACGTGAACACCAAGTCAGAAAAGTTCTTTTCTAGCCAGTCCCCCGCTATCATTTCGCTTAGTTCGGGTGTACAATAGTCGGGGAACTCAAAGTGGGAACCCAGGCTGCCTTCGCTGAACGAGTCCAAATCCTTATCCACCAGAGACAGGGAGAGGTTCCCCGAGTTCGGGTTCCCCACCTCCGAACCTTGTGCCGTGGGGGCGAAATTTAAACTGAAGTCAAATAGCAAGTCGTCCGTATCTTCGCTCGAACTCGAGGACGTGGAGAGCGACCTGGACGAGGCCGGTGAGGCGGAGGCGGGGTACATTGTGCTCTGCTTGGTGATGTTTTTGAAGTTGTAGTAGAGTCTGTTGGGCGCGTGCCTCGCGTCCTCGTACAGGCTCGCGCCCTCGGACTCGGCGGAGCAGCTCAGCGTTGGGCTCGCGGGCACCTTCGCCACGCTGTACGCCCGCGTCTGATCCTCGTCCTCCTCCTTAACCCGCACGCGCGAGTCCTCCTCGTACTCATCATCGTCATCTTCGTCCGTATATTCACTTTTAACGGTCTTTGCAACTTTTATATTCTTGAACGCGCAGTCGTCTCCGTAGCCGTGTGAGGGCTTCGTCCCAGACTTACTCGTTTTGAGTTTAGAACATTTCTTGGAGGTCTTGGACACTTTGCTGCAGGACTTCTCCGGGGACGGCGCTGATGGTTTTGAGGAATTGTCCAGCTTTGGTTTTTTCTTGGGTCTGTACTTGTAGTCGGGGTAATCAGCCATGTGTTTCAATCGGAGCCTTTCGGCTTCCCTGATGAAAGGAATCTTTTCGCTGTCCTTTAACATTTTCCAGCGTTTCCCGAGCCGTTTAGAAATCTCGGCGTTATGCATGTCCGGAGATTGCTCCATGATTTTTCTCCGTTCGATCTTGGACCATACCATAAACGCGTTCATAGGTCTTTTTATGTGTCCGGTTGCTGTCTTGCACCAGTCCGGGTTCATCTCGGTACCGGGTACCGGGCTGCAAGCCATGAATTCACTCTCATCTGAATCGGTCGCTTCTCTGGAGACACTGTCTGCTTCGCTGTTGTCCGTCTGCTGCACCATGGTCAACTACTGCAGTTGTGTGCCACAGCCCAGTCTAGCAGTGTCTCGCCGGTCCACTGCCAAGTCTCTGTGATTTTCACCTGTGCGTCTGCTTTCTGTATATCTCAGACTCACACACTCTTTCCAGAGTTACAAACCGCCTTCTTAACTAGTTATTTGCTTTTTCATGCGAATTACGTCATGGGTGCTGGTCCAATCACGGCGTCTCTCCTCCGCCCAGCAGACTCCGAGCACTTCTTTAACCCTTTAACTCGCCACTGATGCTCCACGGGGTATGTGTCTGGACCCACGCTGAGCGAGACACACACATCCGTGCATGGACCAAACAGGGAATATGACTGTCAGCATATAAAGAACTCGAGTAGGAAACAAGCAAATTAAAGCTGGAATATTACATAGACGTATACTTTAAACGTATGGTTCGAAATGTTATTTTTTATTTATGAACGACGATGGAAACCGTTTTCCCGTGCCTACTCGCTAGGTTTCGCCCCCTCTCTCTTAATATAATACTGAAGGTGGCGCTTGGACACTGTTCCTGCGTGCAGACACACCAGTGCTGCTTTAGGTGCACTACATTGCACTGACTGAATATTGGTGAATAGAATTCATTACAGAATATTTGACGCCTTTTTTGTCATGTGATCTTCTGCCGTTGTCTTGTGAATTATAAATTGCAGTTTAAACATTTGTGGCAAGATTTTGTAATATTTATTATTTTTTCTTTCCTTTTTTATTTTCTTGTTTTGCTTTTTTTGTTTTCTTGTATTTGTTTTGTATTTCCTTGGTGTTTAAGTTCGTTCAAGGCGTCTACCAAAATAGTATCAAACCTTGTTTTTAAACATTTTGTATTTACTATGTCCACTGGGTCAGTTCAGTAAAAAACTATATTTTTCCCAGTGTATCGTGTGGACTGTTTGTCTGCCTGATCTAAGTCAAATCTAACTAGCTGCTGAATACTGGATTGTCTTGTCTTGATCAGTATTGATTTAAGGGTAATGAAGAAACATAACTTAAGCTCTCTAAAAATAACGGGAAGCCAACGTGTCTGTGTATGTGCTGTGCTTGTTGCATCCAGAGCAGCTCTTCTGATTGCTGCTTTGACAGACAGCCATGCTGCAGGAGACCATGCATTAGAAGAGGCTGTATCAGGCGCTTTTCTGTCCCCTAGAGGGCAACGACTAGCCCATTTGTGACCCTCCCCCACACCCCCCCCTGCTGCTAGAACTTGCCCGTATCTACTGATCTGAGACCAGATTTGTTTTATTTCAGCTCAGTAGCTTCAGGTAGCTTCAGGTCTGGGCAAGGTAAGCTTATTCTTGGCAAGCATTTAAAGCCAATTTATACCCAGTGTTTAGACACAATGGAAAAAAAAAACAAAACAAAAAAAAACCTGAGAATAGTTGGCATTCACCTGCCCCTTCACAACAGTGCATATTGCTGTTAGATGTCATTTATATTGCTCTAAATATTCTGTTCACTCCAGCTTATAGTCAGCTACCTATGCCTTTCACAATTGCCAAAGCAATTTCTACAGAGAATTACAAATGATTTTCTTATAGTGAGGACCTATGTACTCTGACAAACAGAAGTCGTTCTTTCTCCTTGGGGGGGAAGTAAGATGGTACAAATGAATACGTGTGTGTTTTCAGGGGGATTCAGGATTGTGTGTGCGGTCTTACCATAGTTTAGTCTGGGTTGCATCATCATGCACACACACCCGCCCGCCCGCCAGCCCGCACACACTCACACACACAGACATGCACACGCACAAACGTGGGGCTGAATGAGCGTGGCTTAACGATGTGCCGCTCATTAGCATGGCTCGTTAAGGGCTGTGAATGAGGTGTGAGTGTCAGCTGCAGGAGAGGTGGGAGTCATACAGAAAAGGGAGGGACCCCTTGTGCAGGGAAATTTGAGAAGCCCTCTCCCCTCCGGCTGCTGCTCGGTACGTGTGTGTCCTCACACACTCACACACACGCGCCAGGAATGTGTGAGTCAATAGAAAGATAAGGCGCTGGAGCTGGTGGTCTTGTCATTTGCTTCAGCATCTTATCATGTGTTTTGTGATATTTTCTTTCCCATTTCTGCCTGAAGACCCGCACCGGCGAACGGGGATGATGCAACAGCGTGACAACCTGTTCTAAAGTCATCACTGCGAGGCCACTTTCAGACCAGTTGAATAATAAATGTGGCTTAAATGAGTAATTACTGTTTTCCCTTTGCCGCGTGGCACACCGGAGATGGCTGCGTGCAACGCCGCGCTCCCGTTCGTACCGTTAAAAGGCGGTGTGCATGTGGAAAAAAGAAATATCTTTGTTTGCTTATCTAAACCTCCCTGAAGCAACTTCTGTTCCTACACAGAAGCAGTGAAGCATTGGATCAATACAAAGCCAAACCGGGGGGCTATCTGATGCTTCAAACATGATTCATCTGCCCTGCATAGCTTCCAGACAGGTGGCTTTACTCTGCATGCTATCTGATGGGTCAACAAAAGCAGGGGAGAGAGAGCTGTTGTGGGGGCGCACAGACAGGCAAATGAAGTTCTCACTTACACATTTCAACCCTCAGTCTTCATGTTTTCTCAGGGCACTGCCTGTAGCAGCGAAAGGATTTTTCTAAATGCTAATGGAGGAAATCGAATATTACTATTCAGACCTCGTGTGTATACGCTATAGGTAAAATGTTCAACAAGTCCTGAGTCATTATGATGTACGCTGTATTATGATGTACGCTGCACAGTGTGGTTCATATACTCTGAGGAGTCTGGGAGGTACGCATGTAGATAAGGTACAATCAGTGTGGAATGAATAATCCAAGTTTTTAATATGGGCAAATTTCATGCCGAACCTGTAATCTCACTCCCAAACACCATCTGTCAGGCGAAAAATAAAGCTCTTAGTGAAACAAAGGGTTCTTACAAGACAAGACACTATGAGATAGTAATGAGTTTTACAGATGGCATTTCATTCTGAGTAGTTTTGCACATGCCTTGCAATTAAAGTAGGAAAAAATCACTTGAATAAGGGTGAAAGAAATCCTTAGAGGTGCACCGTGCTAAAAGTAACACATGTTAATTAACTATACCTGTTGAAATATTTCTGTGGTAAGTTTTGATTGGTCGACAATGTTGAGGTAGCTCAAACTTTACTTTCAGGTCATTGCTGCACTTAAGCCCCAACAGGTTGCACAAGGATAGAGAGAAGCCAGTGTTATGGGTGAAGGATGAGAGAGTAGTCACTTCCCAGCCTCAAGCCAATGCAAATGTAGCCCCAGGATGTCAGATCCTTTGTTGTCCTCGGTGATGTATCTGCTCCCTCAAGGTCCACTGCTTATCAGATACCTGACACTCGAATGCAGATGGCCTACAGCCGAGACTTCTTCAGGAACGCCTCTTGTGCGGCCCTCAGACCAGACGGCGAGCTGTATAGAGGCTGCTTCTCCGATCCCCTGGACATGGCACTACTTACCAATCCACTTTAGGAGGTAGAGGCATGGTCAGGGACCCAGAATGACCAACCCGGTCAGAAAGCCACAGCAGGACGTCTAGGTGAGGTGATGCATGAGGGGCCTGAGTCGTAAAGACGTGTGAGACGCCGGAGAAGCGGCAGCCGTGAAGCCACCTTGCTCCCCGGATCCACCGTGGAGATGCCAGGGCTTCTGTTCAGGCTCCCGGACGCCTTTCCCACCCGTGTGGGAGAAACGTGGAAAACACGACTCTACGACTCCTGTCACCGCCGCACGGCTCTTCCGAGCTTAAAGGCTGACGGCTCCTCGTCACCGTGACATTTTCACCTGTTGTCATTTTCTGCAGTCCTGTGGTGTTCAGGGAAGCATTTTACTCACACAGCTCCCTCCTGAGTGTTTGTGTGCACTCTGTCCTGGGCTAATAAACATGCGTCGTGGTCACCCTCCGGGCCTGGGGGCCAGGGTAATGAGAGTGTGTTTAGTCTGGAGAGACTGGGACAAATGTTGATGGATTGCATGGCTACGGGTTAACTTCCCCTAACACACACTAAAGCATTGAGTGTGAGCAGGAGTTCCTGCTGACTTTCATGTGTCCAAAATGTACATGCTAAGTTAAAGTTAGGTCACAAAAAAAAAAAAAAACAGAACCAAAAATAACCTCTTTCACAGCTACTTTGGCCAACTTTGTACACCAGCATAGTCACTGTAGATAAATGGTGCACTATAAGATTACACAAACTTCTTCATGTATGGAGACCAAGTCAGTTAAAAATGTTGTGTCAAGGTTTGTGTCAACTGATTTATACAGGTGTACACTTTGTCAGCTGCTCTGGGGTGTGAAAAACAATCTGCCTAGCTCTCCCATTTCAAGAAAAAGGCAAATCATGAAGAGTGATGATGCTGGTGTGTAGGAAGGGCTTGCATGTGGTTAGTCACACTTCGGCATGCAGTGTGCTCTGAACTTCTAGTTTTTTACCCTTGCACTGCAAGCCCCATCGTGACAGTTCAAAGCCTCACAGAATATACTGCCCTGCAGTCCAGCACTACAGACAGTGGGACTCAACCTCTGCAATTAGGAACTTAAAACAGCCACAAATTGAAGGTTAGATTTCCACAAAATACTGAAGTTTTATTTTTGGTTTTCTCAAGATATGAATATCACATTTTCATTTCCATTGCTAGGGGTAATGTTTGTATTTCTTGGTTTGACTGTAAAACTCTGGTTTGAATAGTGATGCTCTTCAGTCTAAGGAACAGTCTAAAGTCCTAGTATGTACAAATAAGGCAGATCTTCCATGAATGTGTTAAGACTTTAAATAGTTTTTATATTACATATAATATTACATAAAATTGAATTTACTACATACATTAATTTTAGAACAAATTCTAACTACAAATAATATATTTAGTAATGGTGTATTTAGCAATAATATACTTCTCACCAATAAGGATGGCGTCTGCGAGCAGTAAGGCCACTGTATGTATATACAGGAAATTCAACAGTGAGAACAGCTTTAATTGAGAACAGCTTTAATTGAGAAGAGTTTTAGTTGTGGCTTTATTATTGGGTGGTGCAGAGTCATGAACTTTGATGCATGGTATACACATCTCATCTCAAAGTAGGAAAATAACAGATCCAGAAGTGTATGCTGGGGGTGTGAAGGGCTAGGGGATATACATTCAGTAGTAATAGTAGTAAGACTAAGTAAGTAGTAAGAGCCATTCCATTTTCATAAAGCTCTTCTGTAAAAGTGTTCAAAGTAATAACGGAACAAGTAATCAAAACTTGCCACAGGGAGAATTTGTTCTTATGCTCATACCTCTTGATACTCGAGCTATAATCTCATTATAAATGTCTGTCATCCAGATAAGACGATTCATTTTAACGAGACACAGCTTTCTGCCACAGCATCTCTGCCCACAAATGAAAACACGTGAGGATTTTTGTAGAGCAGCCGCCTTTTAACGAGGAAAAAAAGAGATCAGCTTCAGTGCGTTTGATCAGTTCAAGTCTGGACAGCGGAAATTGTTTAAAAGTGAGCGTGTTTTCACAGTAAATCTGTTCAATGTGGCCACAGCTCTGCTTAATAGAGTAATGACCCACGAGGCCTTTCAGCAGAGCTGGGGAGGCGGTCTAAAGGCAAAGGGGGAACCAATAAACATCTGTGCCAAATAAATATTCACATTTTCATTTGCTTATTACCCAGAGTTCACTTCTGGACTTTCACATATTAGAAAGTCGAATCAGATTTAGAATCATGTCCCTGGGCTATAACCTGTGTTCTTATGAAGATTCACAGCTTATGGTTCTGAAAATCATCACTGAGGCCTGTGGTAATAAAAATGCCTGTCAGGCATTTTTCAATAACTTTTAATAATTACTATGAGCACCTCACAATTTGTGGCTCGTCAATTTGGGAAATTTGATCCAAGGTGAAGCTTTTAATGTGTTGAGTTGTTAACCACCAGAACACAATTTCCAGTTCAATTATGTTGCGTGTAATTACACCACCCCTCTAAGGTATGTGGAAAACAAGTTTATGTAATGATGCGAGAAGCACAGTATGTTTTTTATGAATACGTCTGAGAAAAATAACATAAATATAACAACAATACCAGCCTACCTAGGTTCACAACCACTTTGATTACTTCAGATATAAAAATAGTACAAACAAATAATACACAATATTTTAGTACTGGCTATTAAGCAATTTATGATAGGGTTGTATGATATTTATGATAGGGTTGTATGATATTTATGATAGGGTTGCACCACAAGAGTGTACAGCAACTAAGGATCTTTGCACTGCAATAGAAGGTCTGTGTACTGCAATAGAAAGTCTATGTATTGTAACAGAGGTTCCTTAAATACGGTAGTTGCTTCATATAAAGCTCCAGGTTTGGTCTCCACAGAGCTAATCCAGACCCAGAAAGACCACCACACACGCTGGTCAGTAATTGGCTTTGGAACCAAACATTCATATAATCATAAAGGCTTATCAGTCCCTAGGCACTATCATATTATTTATATAAAATGATAATTAAATGCTAATTTCTGTCCTCTCCCTGTATGGCATAAAAAACCAAAACAAAAACAAAAAGGCCTTTATGGGTGGAGCTTTAAGTGTGTACTGTCTGCTTTACTGATCAGGAAAGAGTGTTATCTTGGCTAAGGGGGGCTGCTATAAAGCCTTCCGTAAGAACACACTGGGTCAAGGAAAAAACTGACAGACAGCAGACCCGGCTGTTGTTCTGTGAGAGCAGATAAATGGATTCTTGTGCCGAAAAACAGAATAATCTCTCAGCTCTTCTGCCAGGTCATCAGGCCGTATTCCCCCCTCAGCTGAGTAATAGCGTAAAGAGGGCACGTGGAGACGGACGGTGACCACTGCCACCGAGATTAATGCTCAAAAAAAGGCCAAAGACAGAAGAAAAAAAAGGAAAATCTGCTAAATCAAAGACATTTCGCGCTAATGAAAAAAACCCACTGTAAATCATCTTATGAACTAATCTATTAGCGATAATGAATTCACATTGGCAGTTTAACCTTAGTTTTGCGATTCATTATATCTGAGATTAACAAGGGATGGAACTTAAGCAGCACGTCTGCGGGGAATTACGTCTGGAGGGGGGGGCGCGTTGTCAATCACAGCCCGTGTGCCGGTGTCTTGCATTAGACCAGAGGAATTAAATAAGACGCTTTTGGACACAAAGCGCTCTCCTCCATTTAACACTGCCACCGCTTTCCCCAAGATAGTTAACTCTTCATTAGCCAAATGAACGGCATCCATCCTCTCCTCTCCCACTACCTTTGGTCGACCTCTGGCTGTCAGAACTTCTGTGTGGGACGTTGAGTGATGGATGAGACCTCCGAACTCGTCGGCCAAAAATCCGCCGGCTGTCTCGCTCCACCCATCCATCTCTCGAGGCCATGCCACCAGCAACAATACAACAAGGAGCAGTCCAAGCATTAATCCACTTAAATGGGAATCCGGAGCCGTGTTTTAATTCTATCCATCCTGCAGCTGTGTGTGAGTTGACAGCGCTCGCGCCTCAAAGCTCTCGCGCTCAGCGGTGAGCTCATCTTTTTCACAGCACTGATAGGCTCTTCTACGTCCCTTCGACACGTACCGGAGGACACGTCCTGCTTGCGGACACCACGCAGCGGGCAGCTCTGGTCGTAGCCAGGTAATAACCGACCTACGGGGCCTGCTGAAATAGAATAAATATAGGCAGGATGCAGACGTCTCGTCAAATTTCCATCTCTGCTAGGAAATATAAAAGCTTGTATGTGTTAGCGCTGCAAGTGGAAGTCCCAACAGTCTCACCTCTCAAGTACAGGTGCTTGATATAGAGATCTGACTGTCCAGTGTTTATGCAGACAGCACTGTATGTTTGGCATGACTGTAAATGTGTAGTGATGCTGCGGTGTACATAATTCACAGTCCATCCTGACCCCTCGGCCCCCGCTTCCTTCCTGGGCAGACACAGGGAGCAGTCTGGCCTGCACCTCACTTCCTAAGCAGAAATTTACTCCTTTCTAGGAGAGATTTATTCTCTGCCCTGGAGTGTGCATGGTCCTGTGTGCGTGTGTGTGTGTGTGTGTGTGTGTGTGTGTGTGTGTGTGTGTGTGTGTGTGTGTGTGTGTGTGTGTGTGTGTGTGAGAGAAGCAGAGACACAGACGGTGAGGGCACATCAATGAGATGTAGTGCGGCTACGGGTGCTTCCATCCCCCCCCCCCGAACTCCCGCTTGTACCTGTCACGGGGTCAGAGGGTGCGCGCTCAGCTCACAGGAAGAGGGCGAGGGTGACCTCGGTGACAGGGAGAGGGAAGGGTAGAGAAAGGGCGCGCACCACTGCAGCTGAGAAAAAAGACAAAAAAAAAAAAAAAAAAAACGGCCCAGAGTGCCGACCCGAAGGTGTGAGGCAGAACTGCAGGAACCATGGCAGACGGGAAGCCGGCACTGACCACATCTCGGGCTGACGCTGGATTACGACTCAATCACAGGGGCTTACCGTGCTTAGGTAATTATTTAGTCAAATACCCCACGTGTCAATAGAGTATGAGTGAAGATTAATTAGAAGCGAAGGTGACTCACCGCCTCTCCGCCCCCCACCCCCCCCCCCCCAACCCCCCCGCTCCCACCTGACAGAGCGCGATTGCGCGGGACGAGTGCAATAGCTGCACGCGGGCAGGATGATGAAAATCAAAGGCATGTCGCCCTCCGTGGCCCGAAAGCGCCCTTTTAATCCGGTTCTCAATTATGAGTTTTACCGCCATCCGAGCACAAAGCACCGGCAGCAGCGAGCTGGATCGGCCCGGCGCGGCGGTCGGGATGAACGGCCTCCGTCGTGATGGATGGCGCCCCGTGCGTGCGGCGTCGGCAGCCGAGGTCAGGCCAGCCCGAGCTTGGCGGACGCGAACGACTCGGCTCGTCCTGACTAACCTGCCATTACTCAGAGCGCAGAGGAAGGTCTCGGCTGCAGCGCTGATCCTTATCACATAATAGCACATTAGGAGTCCCTGACAGGCTCGACGTCGCAAACGACACGAACGCTCATTCAAAACATGAGCGTGACGACCGTTGCCCGGGGCTATCTCGGTTCAGGCTTGGCACGCCGCACCATAGCAGCGAAACTATTTCTTGCGCTTTAAAAGTGTCCTTTGTTATTCAAATATTCTGGAGATGTGTGTGACATCACAGCCTGTAGTGTGAGGGTTGGGTTGACACCACTGATTGATGACACTGGACACACTGGTCTGGTTATTCCTTACAGTTCTCAGTGCTCCACAGCAGAACGTACACGCTACTTCATACGTCGTTTCATTCCATGTATGAACGGAACATAAGTGTCGGTGAGATCTGACTTCATGTGGTTGACGTAGTTCATTACTGAGACATTCGAAATACCCGTGTTCCACGCGTCCATGTGCTTTCATGCTGTTGTCAGTCATCTTGGCAACCCGAAGCAACCTCGTTTAGCTGGGTAAAAAGGTGCTCGTCTGGCTGGGTGAAGCGTGAGTGTGCTGCAAAGATTAAAGCCCAACCCTGAAGTGAAGCATCTCAGGAGACAAGCGGAAGGGAGGAAGTCGGAAAATGGGGTGAGATGTTTACATGAATGTGACATCTAGGGGAAGTCTCCAATTAGGCCCTTGCCCCACCTGCCCAGAAGTCTCCTCCGAGCAGGAAATGACCTAGCCACCAAGAGAAACATATGTCTTCCGCCAGTGCTGTGGAAGCCAGAAATATCTCATTACGGAGCGGCAAAGTGAATCCTGGAGAGCGGCGGTGTGGCCGTGTGTAATTAGGCCGTACAGTGACCAGGCCTGCTGGAGAGCCCGGAGATCAGGGGAGGTGGAGTGGTCCACATGGAACGCTCTGGAAGGTTTCTGGAGGGTTTCTGGAGGATTTCGAAGCCTTGCGGCAGATGGAGGAGGCAGTGGGGCCACGCCTTCTCGCCTCTCGGCTGGCTCGGGACGATGTGGGGCATGTACGAAATGTGCTGGCAGAGATCCATGTCCTTCAGCCCCCCCCCCCCAACACACACACACACACATCCAGCAGGGTGAGCTCGCAGAGGGAGGTCTGCTGGGGAAGGATCAAAACAACATGTGAACATCAAAACAACATGTGAGTGATTGTGACATGGACATGGAACATCTCAAAGAGGGATGTGTTCACTGAAGCTCTACGACAACTGGCAACCCAAACACACGAGCGCACAGGCTTTCCTCACATCAGACTAGAATTATGCCCTTCTGCAGTCGTTTTAGACACATATCAACAAAGTTTCGCAGGCAAGATCTACCTTTTCATTTTCAGATTTGTAAAAGCACATGACTTAAATGGGACTCATCTCAGTGTGTGTGTCATTCAACAACATATTTAGTGCTGTGGGGTTTGATGTATTAGTTCAAGAACCAGCGAGAACAACGGAAATAAAGCTACTGTTCTTCTCACACAGGTGTTTCCTAGGAAACCGCTCCGCCAGGAGAGAAATCTGACAGGTGACCATGTATGGAGATGATAGTGATGGGGGGGATGAGGGAAACATCAAAAGATACGACAGGTCTGGCTGGAATCCACAGTAAAGCGCTTTGGAGTCGGACACCGTTCAGGTTCTGAAAGATCAACACTGCAGAATAGAGGAATAATGCTACTGCACATTCCAATGCAAGAGTTGCACATGTAGGTGTTTGATCCAGGCAGACATGCTGAATGAAAGGAGACTCCTCCGATGTAAGTCCCTGTCATGTATTCTTCCAAAACATTTTGTGGACGGAGAACAACCATTTCACTTGTACGTAAGGATTCTCTGACAGACAGTGAACTGCATGCTTGTGAAAATGCATGGCAGACAGAGCTATAAGCATTTTATAATAAGAGATTGAGTCCAAGACTTCATAAAACTCCATAAAACAGGCACACGTTCAGGGTGGAGAAAGATCCGTTGCACTCCGGTTGGCACACTGTTTACTGCATATCAGAAGAGAGAAAAGGTTCCTTGCCATCTTTCTCACCTGACCAGAACACTCAACACCAAGATCCAGTGCCTGGCACAGCTGAGACTTGAACCCAGCTCCCTATGGGATTCATTTCACGAGTCCTAGATGGTTGCGTCTCACCGGGTTCCTGCTCTGTTCTCAGATCTCCTCTACTGCTCACTATCTCTCAGTATTGAATCAATATCATCTTATCATTCTCCTCTTTAATGTATAAATGGATATCTGCCTCACACATGTATTGTGCGTTTACGTGTTTAATGCTTTTAATGGAGTGAATCTGAGTCTGAGTATTTTATTTATTTATCTGGAACCACTGCTATGTTGAAGCACATAAGTGTTCAGCCAGCCCTTGTGTCTTGTTTACCACGAGCTGCAGACCACTTGAACACCTTGGGGCATTACAATTGTTTGCCTCAAGTATGAACTTGTTCAACCATGATATGTGTAAATATAGCTGGCACTGGGATGAGGAGACGTCTGGCTCTGTGGCTATGAGGAGTAGCGCTGAAGAGGCTTGGAGTGTAGGAATGTCTGTTACGCAACATATACCCAATTACGAGACTGTGCCTGGATCTCCACCTTGCTCCCTGGGTGAACTTTCAGGATTTAAAAGCCATTAGCTCTACATAACATCAGGCGAAGAGGGAAAAAATGGATGTGGTTGAAGTGAAGCTTAAAGAGAACTGTGCTGTTAGCTATTATCCCTTAACACCTCTCCCTCTCTGTGTTTCTTGTTTAACGAATGGCATATTCCAGGATCCCTGGAATAACTCCACACGTGGGACGTTGAGAGAGGCCTTTCTGCGGTACGGTGACGACTCCTGATGTATGAGGCACACGCAGGGTGAATTTAATGTGCTGCTTCATTCCACACGGTCCGACGTGCTCGAGCCAGCCGACATAAAATAGAGCGCAGACCGATTTGTCTCATCCACATGGCCACAGTTTGAGTTGGGAAACTTCGCCTTTCAACCACCCTGGGCCTGGGAGTGGGGCGGTAGAACTTACCACCCCATACCACTCCCCTGGCCCTTTGATTAGCTGTGGCCACTGAAGAGGACCTATAATGAGGAGTCCCCTCAGAAAGTTCGCTTCCCGAACTATTGCTGTCCACTTTCAAACTCTGTGAAGCAAGATCTCCATTTGAGATTGACAGAGTCTGTTTCAGTTCTAGTGGAGCATGTTAGAAGTTCAAGCCTAACTTAGAGCACTCTCTCTGACTTAGCACACTCTCTCTGACTTAGAGCACTCTCTCTGACCTAGAGCACTCTCTCTGAGTTAGAGCACTCTCTCTGACCTAGAGCACTCTCTCTGACTTAGAGCACTCTCTCTGACCTAGAGCACTCTCTCTGAGTTAGAGCACTCTCTCTGACTTAGAGCACTCTCTCTGACCTAGAGCAATCTCTCTGACCTAGAGCACTCTCTCTCTCCGAAATCAAGGACAGCTTTGTGTATGGTGAGAGATAGTACAGACAGAGAGAGGACAAGGACTAAGAGAGTGAGAGTGGGTGAGGGAGAGATAGACGGAGAGAGAGAGTGTGTGAGGGAGAGATAGAGGAAGAGAGAAAGTGGGTGAGGGAGAGATAGAGGGAGAGAGAGAGAGGTGTGCCAAGACCCACTTATTAAATAACACAACTCATCTGGAAAACTTGTAGATACTGTAGCTCCTTAGAATACCACAGTAAGTCCATCTATTGCTTACATCACCCATAATTGCCACTACAGCAATCAATCAGCGTCCACACTTGTTTAAAAGAACTGAATTAAAGCTGTTTTCTGTTTGGTGGAATAAAGTTTTTGTCATTCTTCACAAAAAAAACTACATATACACACTATACCCATTAGCTGGAAATTCAGATATATGGAATGTATAATTTATTATTAGCTTCTGATGTTATCTCCGATTTTTTATTTCTTGCCTCTAACTGTATATGAGTCAATTAACTATGACACGCACTGAACATCATACTGGGATTTGCACGTATTCTCCTTTAATCTCACTCCAGCTGATATGACACTGGGACGAAATTGAGACGTGTATTTATTCTGCAAACACCCAAATCCTCTGCCCCAGTGACTGTTTCAGTGTCATGTAAACCCCAGGGATGGTAATGAAAAGGGTGCTTGGTGCTCATCAGATTGCTGTCAGACTTCAGGAGGAAATGCAAAGCTGCTATAATTGGTTACAGGCCTATGAGAATGATAAGCAATCTCTCTGTCTGTCTGTCTGTCTCTCTCTCTTTCTCTCTCTCTCTTTCTCTCTCAGAGTGACCTCTCCCTGGCCCCAGCCTCGAGGCCCTCCATTTGTTGAAAGGTAACCAAATACGTCCAAATGACCTGCTGAAAACGTTGCCTTGATTTGCTAACTTTCCTCCTGTGAGAAAACGAGGATGAGAACAGCCCAATTCTTTTCTCCACCCTAAGAAAAGAAAGGTGTCCATTGCCAACAACAGGGGCAGTTAAACTGAGAGGCACCGGGGCAGACAGAAGAGTCTTGAAGTTACAACAAGGAGAAGTATTCAATAACCCTGACCTTCTAGACCGAGTTCCTCCAGCACCTGTTCTTGCTTGTCTCCCGCTGGATGGTTCAAACATATGGGTTTTCAGCGGGGTTCATTCTTTTGCCAGTTGTCTGAGTAGAACACCGTCAGCTGTGCACTGTAACTTTTCGCACGTTGCTCTTATACAAAGGACCGTCTCCTCACCGCTTGACCGGGTTTGCCTCTGTTTCACATCCAAGAGGCCCACAAAGCCGAGGAAGAGTCCAAAACAACAGGACGAGAAGTCAAAATACCTGCATTCTGCTTTGCTCAAAAACCTTAAATGGGGCCTTCAGATGTTTCCTAATAAGAATGTGTGTTTTCTGGTAATTGACATGTAGATTCTCTTTCATCTCTAAACTCCAAAGTGTGGCACAAAAAAACACGTCAGGCAGAATTATTTCCTGTCTGAACTAACAGCAGCCCGGGCCGGTTCGATTCTTAGTGAGGGAGCATACAGATAAAACATGGCAGACGTCCTGAGGAGGGCAGCTCTGTGCTAGGCCACTGGTGAGAGACGCCCTCCGCCCATCCCCCACCCCTTTCTCTCTCTCTATAGGGGCTTTGACTGAGGCGGTACTCATTGAGGGGAGAGTGGAGTCTGGGCTGGTACTGTTCTCGCTCTGTACAGCAGCTCTGAGTGCTTCCAGCTGCCTGCAATGAATAACTCTCCTCACACACACACACACACACACACGCACGCACGTACACACACGCACGTACACACACACACACACACACACACACACACACACACACACACACACACACACACACACACACACAGAGTCTATATACACTCTCTTTGACATTCTCCCTCATGCTCTTGCCCCCTTTCTTGTATACACACACACACACACACACGCACACACACACACTCACATAAACACAAGTGAACTAGCCCTCTCCTGCATCATCATAATCAATCTCGTTTCTCTCCATAAGCAGCACTCTCCTTCCTCCTTCCCTCCCTCCTCTACCTCAACCCTTTTTCATTACACACACTGTATCCATGCAAGCTGCAAGTTGTTTTTGCAATGCCACTCCACCTACCCACTTTGCTCCCCGTTCTCTTCCCCTCTCTCTCTCTCTCTCTTTCACACACACACAAACACACACACACACACACACACACGCTCACGAGCTGCTTTTAGAATTGCCCCCTCGTTTCATTTTCCCTGCAGTCTGGGTGATGATTTATGGAGCACGTCCAATCGCGCGTATTGGTCCGAGCCGGCTCGGGTTCTTCGGGGCAGCGCACCGAGGGGTCGCGGGCCAGCCTGCTGGGCTCGGTGGCAGGGCCAAGGCAAACATCTCGCAGCAGCGCCCCAGCGAACGGCCAGCTAAGCAAAACAGGGGGAAGGCGGGAGGCGGCCCGGCTCGCTCTAATTACGGCCCTGCACGCTGCATTAGATACAGACCACAGCCCGCAGTAGTACCACACCTCAGCACAGCCTCCCGCCGGCCGCCCGCACGGAGGCGCATCGTCTCGTCATGCGAAAAAATGCACCGTGGTGAGCAATGAATGAGATGAACTCGCCGCTTGACTCGGGACAGTGGATGAGGGATTGTTGGGGGGGGGGGTGAAAACACACCGATCTGCAAAACCCAAAGCGAACTCGCTAGCATATGGTGGGTGGAAGCAGCAGGTGATTTGTATGAGCCGAACTGCACATCAGGAGTCGGGTCAGAACGTCGGGTAGCAGCTACAGGGCAGCTGCTTTGAATTTGGACTTCTGAATGCAGCTCCGAAAGCTGGGGACTTTGGAGAAGAAGAAAAAAAAACACAGTGGCTGACGCTTCTTTGCGTGTCCGTGTGTGTGTGTGTGTGGGCTACAGCTGTCCTGAAACAAGAGAAGTCCGTGCTAAGACACTGGAGTGCGTGTTTATGTTGGGCGTTCTGCAGGTGGGGCCTTCTTCTGGCCCTCATGGCTGTCGGCCCACGTGGGGTGGCGTTAGAGCTCTGTGAAGCAGGCGGGGTAGGAGCACTCTCCTACAGAGCTGCCCACTGCAGCCGCCCTGCCTTAAGGGCTAAAGTTTCACGGCCATGGCTGGAATTTTTTCTGATTTATACTCTGTCCGTCTATTGTTCTGTTATCTACAGGGATAAAAGAAAACATATACCTTTGTCTGTGTGTGTGTGTGTGTGTGTGTGTGTGTGTGTGTGTGTGTGTGTGTGTGTGTGTGTGTGTGTGTGTATGTGTGTGTGTGTGTGTGTGTGCATGCGTGAGTATTAGGACACTATTCATAAATTTAGAGGGTAACACAAATTAGCAGGCAAACATTAGTTTTTTGCTAGCATAAAAAATGTTCCTAGCCTACATGTGTCCGTTATACATATAAAATATGAAATTTGGTCTACAGTGTCTGTTATACATATAAAATATGGAGTCTGAGTAAACACTGAGCCATACTTTTTGAGTCAAGCCTCCACGGCCGATCTCCAACCACCAGGCCCCCCGAAAGGAGGCAGAGGGAGAGGACCCTATTAACGCTGCTCTCCTCAGACTGACAGCTAGTGCTGAGACAGCACTGCTACAAAGGGGAAGGAGTGAGAGTGAGGGAGCAAGAGAGAGAGAGAGAGACAGCCAGAAGGAGAGAGCAGGAGAAAGAGGGAGAGAGAAAACATCCCCCCCCCCCCCCCCAATCTCAGACATGTCACCGGCGTCAGATCCATGTCAAGGTAGCGCGGGGAGCGTGGAGACGGCTAGGGGCCGGGGAGCAGCAGCGGGGCCGGCGCAGAGAGCCGTTAATGATGTGCCCCGCGAGCGGCCGGGGGGGGGGGTTAGGGGGGGTTGAGGCCCCGCGCGCCTGTATACACCAATACGGCTCACTGTCACACCGCCGGAGCAGTGACCACACCGCTGCTGCCTCCTCAGGGGTTGTTTTTGTTTGTGTGTTTGTTTGTTTGTGTTTGTTTGTTTGCCTCCCCCCCCCTCCCGAAACTCAAGCCCGAGCTGTCACTGCAAGTGCTGTGTGCATGTCTGAAGCTGCTGTTTATGAGGAACAGACATGCTAACGGAGCATCACAAGTGAGTGATTTGGCTGTATGTATGTGTGTGTATTCTGTGTGTATTCTGTATGTGTGTGTGTGTGTGTGTGTGTGTGTGTGTGTGTGTGTGTGTGTGTGTGTGTGTGTGTGTGTGTGAGTCGGTGTGTGTATGGGAAGGATTTCCTCCGGGCAATGGTAATGGGTGATGTGCTTCAGGACAGGATGTGTGTTGAGCGCAGGAGAGGTCATTGCCTGGCACGGTGCGAGAGAGCTTCATGCACTCTCCTTACAGCAAAACAAAAGCAGGAATTTCCCCAGTCGGAGTCTGGAGTGGAGACTTCATCCACCATCTGTTCTTCCTGTCAATCATATCTGACCTCCAACACACAGGCACACATTAAAGTGGATGCATACACAAATAAACACACACACACACACACACACACATACACACACTCACACACACACAAATACATTTGCACTGTACACAAAGCATGCATCATTTGAGCAAAGTCATTCTAGGTCCTTAAACAGAAGAATCATTTTTAAAGCAATTGTAAGCTCTTAACTCTCACATTTATCTCATTATGTCAATCTCTTTACATGTCTAACATCTCATTATATGTTGATCTCAATTCAGGCCTATATTTTCATTGCATGTTGATCTCTTTACAGGCCAATCAAATTGTTACATGTTGATCTGTTTACAGGCCTATCATATCATTACATGTTGATCTGTTTATAGGCCTATCGTATTGGTACATGTTGATGCCTTTACAGGCCTATCATATCATTACATGTTGATCTCATGTGTGTCTCAGGCCCATTTCCTACGTAGATGCAGGCCTGCTCTCCACTTCTACAGTGGCCAAATACATTTACGCTGAAGTCGGAATCAGGTCACATGACTCGCCGGCATGGCTCGGGGACAGAGCTCATTGGACAGTGCTGGGAAAGATGCTCCTGTTTGGAGCGGGTACATTAGGCAGACACGGCGGGACAAGGAACCGCTGACAGAAGAACCGTAGCCACTTTTGTTTTGAGTAAAAAATTCCCTACTGTCCATGCAGAGAGCAGATTATTTTGAGGACAGAAGAAAAGTACAGAGCAGGGTAGCTGGCAGGATCTCATTAAGATCTTCTGTGTGTCTTCTTTGTGTCTGGAGTTGGGGTTATGAGGAATGCCGTCTGCACATGGTTATGGTATGAGGCAAGGTTTCAGCTGGTTCTGTCATGTAGCTTACAGTAAACATTCCCAAGTTTATAAATTGCGATTCCTGATATTTTCATGGACCATGGCGTACGGCACATGTTAAATCACAAGCAAGGTTCTGGGAGTTAATGACTGTGTTTACAATGCTAAGTAGCTGGGTCACACTCAGAGACGCTGAGCACTCGCACGCACTCACAGACAAACCCACACACGGCAGTGCATTAGCGGGCTATTAAACTTCACCTTGAAATTCCCCGGATACTCTGGACTATAATGTTAGACAAATATGAGCGTCATTTGGGGTTACCCAAAGTGGTCCGAAGAGAAGAGGTAATTTGTGAAAAGTATGTGGGCTCTGACAGGATCCCACCCCCAGTCGCTGTGGATGACTGCGGGCCGTGTGTCTTAAGGCACTATGTACAAAGCCTGCATGTACCAGGTCCGGTGTGTGTAGTCAGACTCGGTTACCCTCCAGAACATGCCATGCGCATGCAATTTCCTACGCAAGAAGCTCCAAGAATAATTGCCGCATCGATCCCCACCGTCCCCGGTGCTGGCATTGATTTCCCATACGCACAGTTAACTAGGAATTAACGCAGTGTCAGTTGCAAAGCGACTGAACCCGCGAGCTCTGAACTTGACTCTGGACTTCTGGTGTCGTCCTTGCAAGTGTGTGCCGTGCGAAACCCGACACAGCGTCCACGCAGAGGGCAGCAAGGGTCCGCTATTGTGCGGCTGAAACCCAAACAAACCGGTCGCATCCATTTCCCGCTGAAACAGAAGGAGCCCGGTGATTCGCCCTGAGTGTCTGCGGAGGGATTCTGAGGATAATGTCTGGACAGAGTGCGCTGATATGCTAATGAGACGCTCAAGATCGCTTTAGCGGTTTCTCCCATTAACGCTGAGGTTTGGGGAAACTGGGCTGGGGTCAAAAGCAGAGGCGGGAAACAGATCCACGTGGCTGCAGACAGCAAGCAACAGCTTGCCACCAGACAACGGCTTCACAGGGCCAACACTGCACCAAGTCAGAGGAACAATGAAATTTCACTTCTACATGGGTAACATGACAAGCAAAGGTGTCTGCTAACAGTTAAAATCTCATTAAATATTTCTACAAAAACGTACTAACAGATGCATGGAGCTAATTCTCTCCTCTCCTGAACATCTAGGCCCACATGATATGTGCAACAGTGAAGCGGTGAAGGAAAACCTTTCCAAACAAACATTTTGGACTCATAATCCAGCTTGTCTCGACAATTTAAACTCACAATCCAGCATGCTGCGTGTGCCTGCTTCCCATTCTCAGCGATGCTAATCTTATCGAGACGCTTTGATGCACAACAAAAGTATTTCTGTGTGTCTGGTGTGTATCTGCCTTTGTGTTTTATATCGGCTACATAAAACAGCAAAAGACCCCAGCAGGCCTGTTTCCACCTCTTCAACCCCTCCCTCCACATCTTCAACCCCTCCCTCCACATCTTCAACCCCTCTCTCCACCTCTTCAACCCCTCCCTCCACATCTTCAACCCCTCCCTCCACCTCTTCAACCCCTCCCTCCACATCTTCAACCCCTCCCTCCACATCTTCAACCCCTCCCTCCACCTCTTCAACCCCTCCCTCCACATCTTCAACCCCTCTCTCCACCTCTTCAACCCCTCCCTCCACCTCTTTAACCCCTCCCTCCACATCTTCAACCCCTCCCTCCACATCTTCAACCCCTCCCTCCACCTCTTTAACCCCTCCCTCCACATCTTCAACCCCTCCCTCCACATCTTCAACCCCTCCCTCCCCCTCTTTAACCCCTCCCTCCACCTCTTCAACCCCTCTCTCCACCTCTTCAACCCCTCCCTCCACCCCTTCAACCCCTCCCTCCACATCTTCAACCCCTCCCTCCACCTCTTTAACCCCTCCCTCCACCTCTTCAACCCCTCCTTTTTCACATGTGGAATTCTCTACTCTTCTCAGAACGAAATCGTCTCTCTCTTAGAAAAACTACGAGCTTGAACTCAAAATGTCATTGGCAATTCCAGCACTGACAACTTAACAACCAGTCAGCTGCCAGCTTCAGCAAAGGAGGAAGACCTCTAGTGGTCAGTCACATTTCTGTGAGGGCCCGTGCCACCCCAGGGGCCCTCCCTGAACACACAACCGCTTGCCGAGCCACGAGGTTTTGTTGATATTCCACACCTGAATCTGAAGTAGATGTGTTGTTTTTTTTTTCAGGTCCTTGGAGGAGGATCTGACCCTTACTCACCTCATGTCAAAAGAAGGTCAGTCTTCGAGTCCTCAGCGATTTGCATCACCTTGGCAAACGGAGCATCACAGGTGGAGGTGGTGAGGTGATATCTCCTATAGGAGTCTTTAGTGGCAGCTTCGACTTGGAGGAAACTCTACAAGGCTGCCAAAAGCTGAGGCTGGTGCTTCCATAGCACATCAAGCCATGTGCAAAACACATTAGCAAGAACTGACAATAATGGCATGTAGTCTAATGATGGCGGTCTAAGGAAATATATATATCTTGACTCTGGATTGTATATTCAACATTATACAGGTTAGATTTTTAAATGATTAAATGTAAAAGACAGGTGGCAAATCTGTCAAACAGATTTAACTGTAACTACCACCCTGCTTTTTCTGTAGCTAGGACCATGCTTTTTCTGTAGCTAACACCATGCTTTTTCAAAAGGAATTCATAAATACTTGTAAATACAGAATGAACTGTAAACATTCAGAAATTGTGTATTCACAGATTTGCTCATTAGGTATGCGCACTACGGACTATTTATCAGTGGTACTGGCCATGTGCATACAGATGAGAAATCCCTGCAGCCCCTGCTGAAATGCTGCAGGATGTTAGATACCCTTCTATACATGTCAAGGAACATCTCCCACTTCAAAAGCCCTCACCATATCTATTACTATTCATTAAGCACCAGCAGTGGTTTTCGACCAATCCACTTGGCATGAAATAATATTCATTATCCAATTCATGAATATCAACAACCAACCAAACAAACAAAACATTATTCATTTTTTCAAACAGTGGTTTGCTAAATTCTGTAAGAACGAACTAGTTTGGTTTTGGGAACAAGATTCATCGTTTATGCGTGGCAGTGTCCCCTTAACATTAAACGGCAAATGAAAACATTCCATATACTACATTTGGCTGAAAAATGATGTCATCAATGGCCATCTGGCACTGTGTATCAATCCGAAACTTGGCTTTGAAACTCGCCAATAATTGCTAAATATGTGCCACCAAATGGTTATTTGTTCCACTGATATGTGATTCTGCTCTTTGAAATGGAGACATAGGCTATGACATAAACGTGCCAGTTTATGAATGAATAAAGACCAAATGAACACGTATTTCAAATGTCACGGAGGGCGATTGTAAAAATAAATGACCTCACTTCCTCCTCTGCGTGCGCAACTGGATGGCACGGACATTTAAAGTCCACCATCAAACATGCCGTCGCATGCAGCAAGGGCAGACAGAAGTGCCTGTGCATCACGCACCAGCCCCTGCGTGACAGAGGCCTACACATCACCAATAACATGCTGTCTGAGTCCCTCGCTCCCCTTCAGCACACGCAGCCAAACACAGTCATAAACTACACCATAAACGCCATAAACGGCTGCTCCGAACTCGGCAGCGCCGGATGACGCCCGCGACCCCTGCTGACCTTTCGCATAGTCTGCTCCGTATCGCATGACATCACTTAATCAGCCCTTGATTCCGCACAGCAGATCGACGCTGAGGTGGGAAGAGAACCCTACTCATGATCCCCCCCCCCCCCCCCCCATCCATCCCAACCTCACCCTCATTTCCCCCCCATCTTTCCTCTCGCCCTTGGCACCGTAACAGATTGCCGCTCGACGTCGGGACGTCCTGGACAGGCTGGAGGTGAGTCTCGTCGATGACTGACAAGAAGCTTCATCAATGGCCAGTAGCACATGGCCGGGCTGCAGATTAAGCCCCCGTACCCCCACGGTGCCCCAAACCTGCTGCTCCACTCCTGCTGCTTGCTGTTTTATTCCTAAGAAAATTCCCGTCCCATTCTGTGACTGCTTCTTTTATAATTGGTCCATTTCCTGACTATGAAGTGCCTGGGCTAGTTTAATTGACTAATACTTTTATTGGCCTGGAGACGGGGTAAATAAAAACCAAATGGACATAAGGAAGGGGGTGGTGGGGTGGTGGGGGCAATCAAGACAGAGAGAGAGAGAGAAAGAGAAAGGTTGATTCATGCTGACATCACATGGTAATTCACTGGGTGACTTTTAGCTGTTGCGGCTCATTGGTCTGCTGTGCGGTACGTGACGCGTGATCTTTGTTTGATACCGCAGATTATGCGGTGCCTTCATGAAGCACAGGGAACAAACTCACATTTCACAATCGTAATGCCCCTAGACATGCGCACGGTTTTTCTAGGCATCAGCATATTTTAAAAAGAAATGTTGTTTCAAAGTTCCATCATGTCAGGCATGCCTTTTCTCCAACAGAACAGTAATAAGATTACATCCTACAAAATTGCTTGGCAGACAACACGTCAACGCGAACGGACGGCCGGCACTGTGAGCGCTGATGACTGGAACATGCTGAATGCGATTAATGCGGCCGAGGTCTGCGAATGCGGACCCGGGCCTGGTCTTAGTGTCAGCTCCAATAAGCGTACTGCGGGGAGCCCAGTGTGGAGCTCGTATGAGAGTTGATCTGTGGAAACGTGGCCTGCATCCATGTGAGGTCACAGCTGTGCGCTGACAGCTTCTCCGACGCATTTACACCGCTATCCCACAATTCCCCCTTGAGGGGAAAAATGTCCGGGAGCTTCGCTGGGGATTGAGTTTATCATGCCCTGCCATCAGCCAAGTTTCTGATTTCTGTTATCCACACACACACACACACACACACACACACACACACACACACACACACACACACACACACACACAGACTCTCACACAGGGCTTCTCCCTAGCCAGAGAGACCCTGTAGAGTACTGCTCACATATGTCTCCTGCCTGCGCCGGTGTTTTAGCGAGTGGGCAACGGTGTCACTCACAGCTCCCTCACTTTGAGCCAGGCAACGGGAGCTCTGTGGGAGTCGGCCGCTAACGAGCTCAAACGCTCCTTCCTCAGCTCCTCTGGGCCAGATGGCTGAGGATCGGCACGCTCCGGCCGCCATCTTTCCCTAATGCCGTCCATACTCTGTCGCCGTCCTCCAGAAACGGGCCTGCATGTGTTTACTCACCGAATAAACCGATGCACAAACATGACATAAACAGGTTGTTTGTGATGCTCCACAGAGCTGCCCAATCACAATGATTTATTCAATTTATTTGAAATCACAACTAAAACGTACATGCCCTTGTTCAGCAGACACAAGTCAGCCAGGCGTTCCCCCAAAGCACTCAGACACAACAAAGAACTCGTGCTAACAGTTTAAAAAGCCATTTACCAATATGACACTAACATTGCATTCTGGGAACAGGTCACAGAAGAACAGAGATGCAGAGATGCAGTTCTGGTCACATCACCTTGCCCTCTGCTAGGTTTCCACTGCCTCATCTGCTGCCCTCTGCTGCCCCAGCTGTCTTCTGCTGCAGAAGATTCCAGCCCACATCTTCCTGACTGACCAGCCTGGACCCAGAACATCTATTCATCTATTCAAGGCTTCAAACATTTCCAGGGACTCGTCCCACGATTATCAACATGCAGGTGGCAAACCTTTGGGCCAGTACTCAAGTTTAACTGGGCATGGTGCTCTGGGTAATGTTAGAGACCAGTCGACACTCCTGGCATGGCCTCCATCCACCAAAAGGAGATTTGAGGTAATGATGTGAAGCACATGCTCCCTGATTGTCCTGTATCTACACTGGGGTTCCATGCGGTTGTGCCAATGTTTTCCTACTAATGCGTCAAACTCTAATGACGTTTCCACCAAATCACCAGTGGACAAACATAAGCCACAGAGACTGTCACTCAAGAACTGAGTGGAAGTGCTCAATAAATAAATAAATAAATAAATAAATAACCCTGTTTGGTGAAGGCCCCTGTCAATCACATCTGAAGCAGCAGGAGAGCAGCTGGCCTAGCCAATCAGGAGAGGTCCCAGCACAGCAGGTCCGGGACCAGGATGCGAGGAGCCATCTGGAAGAAGGCTGGGCTCTGAAAGGGTGGAGCGACGTAGCAGTGACACGCGACAGGTACTCGCTGCGATACCGCCAGTCTGTTTGGATTACGCCTGTCACTCAAACAAAACCTACAGAGCATTTCAACCATGTCAGGTGCCTTTCTAATGATGCTGAATCCCTGAGCTCCACTCCTCGGTCAGCACGTTGTCATATTCACCATCAGGACAGTATATAGTACCCTGTAGGCAGCTAACAATTAGCTCATAGCAGCACAACAAAGTGTTGATTGAAATTAGACAAGAGCCTTAGAGCAACATTGGACTTAAAGATAAAGTGAAGCGAGTGAGAGTTCAGTGCACGTGTCTGGTTCTAAAGGGTAGCCAAAGATTTATTCATGAAACTGAAGATAAAAGACTAGAAATACCTAATTAACGATGGCAACAAAGGCATTAGGGCGCAGTGTTGTGATCTCTCATTAGTGCTTATCGGGGAATATGGGTGTCTGTGGAGTCAAATCTTTGTAAATTAGTGCTGAAATTGTTAATTGATGTGCAACATGCCAAACAGTAGGATCAGAGATTTGTCACAGGAAATAGAAGAGAATGTGAATTTTTGCGCTACATTTACTTAACCATCAATGTGATTAATAGCGGATTACACATCATAAAAATAGAGACCCAATTACTGGCTGTAAATTACAATCCAGCATTGCCACCATGCTAATAAGCACAGAATATAATTACATTTATTGTGTTGCCAGCAAGATTGATAAAATTCCCCTCTATCTCGTTAATCTCTCAATAATGTCCAGCACACGTTTGTGCCATTATCACTCTGATTATAGGCAGTGTGTGGGACGAAATGCAAGGAGCGTGTCTCCCCACGCAGTCCCTATCTCCAGTAGACGAAGGCCGTTATTTTACTGCCTGCTCCCAGTAGAGAGGATATAGCAGATAATTACCAACTCTAAAAAATGTCTCTTTTGTGCACCAGGCTGAAAGGAGAAACTCTCCAAGCATCGAGGAGCTAAATCCCAAAACAAAAGCAGGCCTGAATGGTAGCAGGATTAGCTTTAATAGCAGTAATTAGCAGCAGCGAGAAGCAGCCAGGACTCTCACTCTCTGCCCATCATGGGCTGGAGGTGGGTGATGTTGAGGAGAGGAGGCGGCGTGGGGATGGGGTGGGGGGTGGGGGTCCTCGGGGGGTGGCATCCCGGTGTGTGAATCGCAGCCTTTTCTGGTCAGCCGTCTGCTGGTCTGCCTCTCTCCATTCGTCCCGCATTCATCTGAAAAGCGCCTGGATGAGCCTCATCCAGCCAGGGGCCCATTTGCCACTAAAAGCTACCATCTCCCCTCAGCCCCCAATAATGGGGACCCGCATAAAACAAGGAGAGTCCTCCAACACTGTTGCTCCTTGAATTTACAATCCAGGGTGATGGCGCAGATAAGAGCCGGCCTTAAATTACAAGCGGCACAGGCAGGGCTGCACGCCGCGCCGGCCCCTGCCGTGGCGAGTCACATTCAAGCCCCCGATGAAACGCAATTATCTCTCTTTGGAGCGGGGGAAAGGAGGGGATGTCACTTAAAAACAAGAGTGATTGGAACAGTCGCCACCATGGTACAATGCAGCCAAGCAGCCACCGTGCGTGTGCAGTGGGGAGAATGACAGAGATGCTATGCTAATGGGCCGCGGGGTATGGTTCGAAGCTACCAGCATGCACCGGCATTATTTCAGCTTTTCCCCCAGTTACAATATCAATTGTTCTGGCAGAGTTGGGTGCAGTTCAGGGATCAGTTCAGGGTCTTTACCCTGTCCGTGCTTGTCTAAGGCACTTTAGACCTATATTTCAAACTGATCCTGAAAAGGTGCCATTAGTCTGAAACGTACAAAGTAGTCCTTTTAGCTGAGTGTAATGAGCCTCGTAAAACAGCCCCTTTACGAGCTGGAGGCAGAACAGGAGCGAGACCGGCCCCGGAACCACAGTGCTAACCAGCCTTTGACTTTAAACCATGAGACAAACAGTGTCCAAATGACACCAGGACCAGAGTCTGATCAGTAATGGTAGTGCAGGCCTTGAAGGCAGAGCTGAGGTTCTCTAGAAGAATTACAGTACAACAGAATCATAGTGATATTTGGATATATATTGTACTGAGTGTAACAGGGGAGTTACAGGAGTGTAACAGGAGTGTTACAGGTGTGTTACGGGAGTGTAACAAGAGTGTAACCATCGGCCGAGCAGACCGAGAAACCTGAAGTGTGCAGAATCACGGATGAAAGCTGGCCAAGGTCAGGTGACCTGCCTGAATGCCACAGTGGATTGCTCAGGGCCTCGGCTGACCCCTTTATGTTAGTGAAAGGACCCATTTAAAGATACAATGACAGCACGAAACCCACTGTGAGAGTGGCCCATAGCTTTTAGCGTCCTATCTGGAAGAGGGATCTGATGGTATCGCTGTGTACTGGGGCTTTCTAAGGAGAGGTGAGTGTCCTTGTCCAAGGTGCAGAGCACTCTGGTGGCATTAGGAGTGCCCTCACGTCTACCTCGGTGGTTCAGGAGGCTTTGAAGCCACATGGTCTCTGACCGAAGCCCCTGACCGAAGGCCCTCTGTCCCAGCCATGGTCCAAGTGCTGGATCGGTCAGGATGAGTCGAAAATCAAAGCACAAACATGTGGCTCACAGCACAGGGAGGTAGCAGATCTATCAGGGCTGTTTCCGCCGCTCTCTTGAACGCGGCCATGGTTGTGATCTGCTGTTTTGTTTCAAGCACTCTTCAGGAGATGAAAGACAAACTCCATCACTTGCATGCACAGGCTGAACACATATGAGCCACTACAGTAAATGTGACTACAAGCATTCTTCTCTGGTGCACACACATATACTTACACACACGAATACTGATGACAGTTACATTCAACCCCCCACTTCTTGTGCCCCATCCAGCTTTGATTTGCAACAATGAAATGCACATGCACAACCCCCACCACCCGCCCACCACCACATCTACACACACACACACACACACACACACACACACACACACACACACACACACACACACACACACACACACACGCACGTACACGCACCCATCCTCTCAGCTCTCCATCCACAACTATCACACATGGCAGTGATTACTTCTTAACACACCAGCCCGCCGCTCAGGGTCCCGACAGTGTGCGTGTGCCTCTGTGCTACTGTCCGCACTTTCATGTCCGAACACGTCCCCCACACAAACACATACTGGGTTTCCAAAAACACGTGCAACACATTCATCTCCCAGGCTGTCGTCATCAGCGGTGATGGGGTACGTCAGCGCCACACCACCCAAACGGCCGCCCTCAGTGGGCATGAAACCAGCGGCGGGTGCAAAATTTGTTAAGAGGGTGTCAAGAGGGAGGAATGAGCCCGCACACAGGTGGCATCACCTTATTGTTTATTAGTGCAAAGCTGCATTTGCAGAATATATGATTTTTACCTGTAAAATTAAAGGGCATATAGTGACATTATTGCACTGGATAAAGATTTGCTCTGTAGTTTGTAATACTCATATGACTTTTAAAATACACACAGTCAACATGAAGATCTAATTGTGATGCAACAAGTCTAGTGCATTCAATTATACTGGGAATTTCTTTTATTTTTTTTTTGTGAAAACATATTACGTGCATCCAAGCATATCAGTTACATGAATGAGTTACTCTTTACATTGTGCTATATCATGAGACAGATCTAACAAGCAGGTTTACACAGAAAGATGGAGTAGTGAAGTAGGTTACAATTTTTAAAAAATTCAATGGGTCATCCATAGAATGCTTCTCAACCAATAATAAGTCAGAACTGTGGTATAAATCTTGCTGAGCCAATCAACACACCACAATGCAATCTAAATGCACACTTGTTTGAAGTTTTTTGTCGATTCTGTTTTGAGAAAAGGTCTAATCTACTGTAAATGAGAGATTATGACAAAGGTGATTGTTTCAGGTATTTATATTATTTTCATGTTAGGACCTGAGCTGATGTGACAGTGGGGGGCAGGGATTTTCTTTCAATCTGGCAGCTGATCTGTATCCCTCATGTGGCCACACCCCCTGGGCTTTGGCCAGCTGGGTGGAGCTGCAAAGCAGAAACTGAAACATGGTGGACCCTAGGACCCAGGCCCTTATTAATGTAGCAGTCTGTCCTCTCCTAGATTGACCTCCCAGGCCCGGGTGGAGTGGAATCAGGACAGCCTCCGTTCTGCTAACCACACCTCCAACTCCGAGGAGATTCCCAGTAGATCCTCGCCCCTCTTCGGCAAGCCACAGCTGAAACGCTCCGAATGCTTCACGTTTGTTTGCACGCCAGAGTGTCTCTCTCTGAGGTCATTCTGCCTGTCATAAATCTACTCTCCTCCACTTTAAGGCCTCCATGCAGCACACAGGGGCCTCTCGGTCTCTCGACCAGCAATTAAGACTTGAATAGGAGCTATCATACGCTATGACCCGCTGTGACTCCCTCTGTCAACTTTTGAAAGGACTGTCTCACTGAGCCTTTTCCCATTGAGCCATTTTTTGCTATTCAGTGCACTAGTCATTGATTTGGGCAGCGTTGTCCCTATTTGTAAGTAAAATCAAAAGGTACATTTTCCAAAAGCTGCCTTTATAATTGGGTTTATGGAAAATAAAACCAGTACAGGTGTGTGCAAGAAAAAAATATCACTTTGGCTCATTAGAGTAAAGTATGTTATCCTGACACTGACTTATGCAACTGAGACAGACCAGGGCAACTGGCCTTCATATATCACTTCAATAAAGCTGTCACCAATTGGATGTTTTACAGTGTTCTGACGTCCTGCGGGTATTCGCTCAGTAGGAATGCAGTGAGTCTATATGTCTAAAATCGAATATAGAAAGTCCATACAGAGAGAATGACCTTGGGACTAATTTGGCCAGTCAGAGAGCTTGGCACTGACAGCCACAGACAGTATCGAGCCAGACACTGCGTAGACAGTGGAGGAGTCATACATTGTACACTGCAAACGATTCCTACAGTATCCCTCCCCACTCCCGGGCTCATTAAAGGTGAATATCTTTAATCACTGTTTACACAGTCAATGGTAGAGGTGATCTCCATGGCCCAGACTGGCCCAGACTGGCCCAGACTGGCCCAGACTAGCTCTTAAGGGCGAGAAGAGCAAGCCACATGGTTGGCTGGTATTCCAGGGGCAGGGTTCACACGTCCCTAAACCTGCCCACTCACCCTCACTGGGCCAGCACATCTGTCTGAATCACTGCTGCTGCTAACAGCTGCTCACACATTGGACAAGGGGAGTGAACGCTCCATGTGACACCCACCTGCAACACACCTGCACTATCCCGCGCCCTCCATCACTGTCCCGCACAATCCTGCATTGTCCCACACCCCTTGCAGTGTCACACATTGTCCCGCAGTCCACAGGCTGTCCTGTATCGCTCCTGAACTGTCCCGCACATTCCTGTACACGCCCACATCCCCTGTTACGTCCCATGCTGCACCCACACAAACACCCCCTCATCTGGAAATGAGGTATATTTATTGATTTCATAGATTTTTTATGTAGTGCTAATTGTATGATTCAGCCAATCACAGGGGCCAATCATATGGCTTTTTCATATATGTAGCTGGATGACGGGAGTTAAGAGGGGAGGAGCCTGTAATGGCACCCAGAGAAATGTCATCATAGCACAAGAGGTGCAGCCAGGGGGCAGAGGCCCAGCTCAGAGGCACCAGAGAGAGGGAGAGAGGGAGGAAGGGAGAGAGACAGAGAGAAAGAGGGAGAGATGGAGTGAGAGAGAGAGTGAGAGAAAGAGAAAAAGAGAGAGAGAGGGAGAGTGAGAAGGGCAGATGTGACCTCCTCAACACACATAGAGGCCTTTTTGTGTCTCGGTCATTCAGAGCCTCCACCCCACCCCTCCCACCCACTGGCCCCTCCTCCTGCCACCTTAAACATTTACAGCCCACTACCAAAGAGAGAGCAAAAGAGAGAGAGAGAGAGAGAGAGAGAGAGAGAGAGAGAAAGAGAGAGAGAGAGAGAGAGAGAGGAACTTGTGTGTTTACAATATGTGATAGGATAACTTTCAAAACGTATATTTTGTTACTGAGATGTAGAAAAAATACTTAAAACATTTTTTTTACTTCACTTTATTGCGTAAATGGCAACGCATATAATGCAAGACCTGATAACTACGCATCCCCACAAGCGTAATGCGTTAAAGGTTTAATGAGAAACTGCATTACTTTTGATGCTAGGACATCATAACAGTGTGTAAACATGACATACCCTTATATCCCCACTTTAAAATAAACCAGAATAAATATTCACCCCAAAAGACCCCATGTCCCCAGCACTACGTCAAATGCTGCTTTATTCAATTATCTCTCCTATTTAGCAAATGCAATTCCCCTGCATAAATCACATAAACCCCTCCTTCAGGGCCCCCACAATGCACTCCAGCATTCTAGCAGTGTAGGTCCAGTTTGGGCTTTATGCCTCTTTTGAGTCTAATATCTATTGAGATGCTCCAAATGTCTTGTTGGCGGTGAAGCCATGTCCACTTGGCCCTGATATCATTCCCTGTCCTTGATAAAAGTGTCAGCACGCACCCAGCCGTCGCCAAGTGTGTAATCCATTATGAAGAAAAAGCCCATTTACTAAGACACGGAGCACTGACCCACTAACCTTGACCTTGTGAACAGCAGGGGGGAAAGGCACATTATGCATGGAATATCTGGACCAGACCCCAAGATTAGGTGACTTACTGGGCTGAACTCACACTCAGGTTCAGGCGAACTTCAGTAGTAAAAAAAAAAAAAAAAGTTTTTTGAGGCTCTTAAAATCTGGCAATGCTTTCCTTAAGATGCCTCTATTTGTGCTGGTTTTGAGAAAAACCATACTGGTATCTCATACGTGAAAGAGACAAGGGCCAACTGAGCCACAGGCCATAGGAAGTCGATGTTTCTGTGCATATTAAAAGAGAGAAAACAGTTCTCAGCCAGTGTCTCAATAAGAAACATACGTGTGTCTGCTGAAACATTAAATAAAAGGAATAAAAACCTTGCCAGTCTGGCTATCAAGCTTTTCCTCACTCAACTGCCCACTGTAGCTTGTGTACTTTTTTTTTATTTGTCACATGGCTGTGACATGTGCCCGGTTTTTCTTTATTTTGGTAGCTAAAACACCAGAGGTTTAAATCTCACTGCCCCTCTCATCATTAATTCTGCAGGGCAACAACAACAGAAAAACATCTGTAATGGATTGACGCAAATGGAGCTTGGCTCAGACCAAATTTAGCCTGATCCCAAACAGCTGTTCCCCGAGCGGTCTGCCAGGCTGGGTCGGCGGGGCGCCTCCCGCTGACCGGCCCGAAGCCCCGAGGCACGGCTCGAATGCCAAGGGGACAGAAATGAGGCCCACGCACATTTGACAAAGCTCTGGCAGCACAATGGAGTGTGGGCAGAGGAGGTGCCCGCTACCCCATCCGTAGTCAAGACTGAATGGGCAACACGTTCCCCCGCAGCCAGATGGGCTCCGGCGATCTCCCTCGCATGGCCGCTGCTCCAGCCAGACTCTCACATGACACCTTTAAGGCTGCAAGTAGCCCTTTCAAAAGCTGGTTCTCGTTGAGGACTTGCACAACTGTTCTTGGGGATCTTACGGTTTCCTGTTTATTCAGTACACTCACGTGTAAGAGTAAGAGGTTTACAGATTATGAAAACATGAACAAATCATTTAAAGCTAGAAATGGGGATTTTTGGTCTTGCATTTCAGCAGATGTTTTGACAGGAACATGTTTGGCCCACTTTGAAGGGAAATAAATTAATTCAGCTCAAAACGTGGCATTAAGTTTCCTGAGGACAATGACACGGTATAGTATGCGCTACTAGCACACGGTAAAATTATTGTTGAACATAAACCTTCTGCATCAACCACATCTTGAACCACGTTTCATAGAACATTTTATAAAAGATATGGCTACAGGTAAATGTACTGAACACTGAGTGTGGCTGCATGCACTCTCAGTAGAAAATACACAGCCCACATTCACATGACAAGAATCAATATGGATTGCATATAGGTAGACCTTCTAGGTAAACATCATTCAGAATGGACGCCACGTATTTCCACACAGTGCCACGTTAAAGTACCTCCCATCTTGCTATAGGGCAGACCCATATCTTCCAAGCCAGCTTATCTGATTCTGCACATTGCATTATCAAGTCGCACAAATATCTACAGACAAAATTCAACTTTAGAGCTCAGTGTGCTATCGGAGCGAAATTGTTTGCTACAAAATAAGTTCTTCATTTTGACCAAATGCCCATGAGGAAGAGGATGTGTGAGGCGGGTCCAGTGACAGAAGGCTCCACTGCTCTTCTGGTAAATGCAGCTGTGACCAGAGCGGCCCACTGGTGCCGTCATCAGTCAAGCACAAACCAAGATGCTCACTATCCACAGTAACTATCAGCGCTATGAGTACTGTCAGCTTTCCAGTCAATTGACGGGCTTGGACGGGTATAAATCTTGAAATGAGGCACCGTGTGGCAGATCCACACCTGTGCTGCCGAGCGCGCGCCTGAGTGCAGGATCACAAGCTCATTAAAAGCTGATTGCGATCTCTCTCTCTCTCTCTCTCTCTCTCTCTCTCTCTCTCTCTCTCTCCATCTTCCCTGTGGAGAAGGCTCAGACATACCCATCACACTGCTCCCTGATAAACACAGCAGCAGCGAAAGAAATTGGACTTGAAAATAACGACTGTCTCACCGCCTTTAAAAAGACAGAAAGTCTCAATAATAACCCGCTTTCCCTTTATAATGAAACAACTTCTCTCTTGCGCCCAAAGCTCTATAAAAGTTGCCCCCCCCCCCCAATTCTTGATCTGACGACGGAAGACGCACAGGCCTTGATTCGCAGCTCGTGTAGTGTGGATGTAATCGCTATCGTTCCCAGTACTCCAGTGCATTTTTTAAAATAAGGCGAAAATGGCTCATATGTGCGGCGGCGTCTGCAAAATGAGAGCAGTGTGCTCATACGGCCCGAGTGTTTCTCTTAAAGCCACTAGCGGCGATGCGCCCGTGTTGAGTGTTCTTACTCCTCGTTGACATGCACAAGTGACACTTGTCCGGTAAGAGGTTCTGGTTCAGAGTGTTGCACAGTGAAAGCAGCGCAATAATGTCATTTGTTCATCAGGATCAGCGTAAATTCACAGAGCGCATTAGTGTTAAAAATTAAAGTTATTTTACATGCAAAACAAGCTGGACTGTAAGCTGCGAGTAGATTTCTGAAATCATAAACGTCAAAGCGGTTACTAGGATTTATTTTAAAATCCGTGTTTAAATTTACGACGGTGATCACTATCTTTTTGATTACTGTGGTATATCTGCATGCACCGCCTGAGGTAAGGTACACCAGGCCCATAAAATGAGCTACTATGGGTACAATAAAATGATTATTACACGCGAAGAAAAGACTTCATAAACAATGTTTTACACTATAACTTGAAACGTCATCCATAATGTAAAAGATTGACGAGATTCGGGGGGGAGGAGAACAATCATCTATGTAACCCCCAAAACCCAGAAAAACGGGGTGAAGTAACAGACCTGTGGACACGGGGAACATGGTGTGATTTTCAATGGGGCTTTAGAGGAAGACACAGGTGCTGAAATCTCTCCTCTTGTCGGGTTTTAAAGTGGGCCTGATGAGCTGGGCCCTGCCGGCTGCTGTCGACACAGGGCCAGTGCTCCGTGGTGAGAATTGATTCCCTATCATTCCTGGGCTGTAGTGTCTCGGCCCGCACCGCTGCCGGCCAGAGCCCGATAGCGGCTAAATGAAGTGAGACCAAGTTACAAGAAAGTGCATTAAAAAACCTGCGAGGCTGACGGGGTCTGCTTTTACTACAGCAGAAAAGGGGGATGAGTGGATGAGGGAGAGAATGAAAGAAGGGACAGAGTAAGATAGGAAGACAGGGAGGAGGGACAGAAAAAGAGAATGTTAAGACATATACTGGAAGTTCTTTTCACTGAAGCTTGCAAGCGTCCTCTCTCTCTCTCTCTGTCTGTCTCTCTCTTTCACACACACTCTCTCTCTCTCTCACTCTCTCTCTCCCTCTCTCTGAGGCATTTCATCTGATTATGAGTACTTTGCAATCTGCGACAGCATGATTGATGCTCCACTTTCATGAGGGGAATTTTAACAGCACCTCTTCAGCACTCAATGCGCATCCAATTATGCGTCTGAGCCAGTAACCTTGAATTTATGTCACCATGGCAACAAAAAAGAAAAAAAAAGAAAAAGGAAAAAAAAAAAAAAACCCTGGTCATGCATTATGGATTATCATTGAAATTCTACACCCCTACCTAACATAATGAGAGCTCGAAACTTAATCAAATCAACCATTCTGTGTGACACAAAGTGAAGAACTGGCTCCCATTGTTGGATTGTTTGGGGATGTGGGGGGGGGGGGGGGGGGGGCAGCAGACCTGACGAACCAGCAGCTGGGGGACTGGAGTCTGATAGATGGCTCCCTTGTAGCTCAGTGAACATGCAGACAGATGGTCCTCAAGGCCTGGAATGTGCAGGCCCAGGAAGCAGCTGCTCTGGCTAACCTCTGCCGTCCGCCTCACCTTGTTGTCATGGACCACTGAGCAGGGAAGGAGAATGTGGACTCCCCTGTCCCTGAGTCTCGCCTGGGCCCTGGCATAGCTGCCGTGCTCCCCTCCTGGGCCTGTGCTCTCTCTCTCTCTCTCTCTCCCCCTCTCTCTCTCTCTGATTTGCAGCTCACTGCCTGAAGGGCTGGGTGGTGGAGTTTCCCTCTTGCCCATGACCTAAAAGGAGAGGATAAGAGGGTCAGGATAAATCTACATTTCTTCCATGGACAGTGTGTCTTTCTCTCTCTCTCTCTCTCTCTCTCTCTCTCTCTCTCAGCAGTCTCAGATAGATGACATAATTGTGGTAAATCACAGCTCTGTATTAATGCAATCTATTTTTCATCTTGTCTTGATTCCTCTTTGCCGCATGGCTATGCCGGGACTCAGCCTGTTACATAAAATATTGATTGCTTTCATGTATTTCTCTCATTTTATGCAAGCACTTTTATTAGCCACCAGACAAGTGGGTGAAAAAAGTCTAACCCCAAGCGCTTTTTAAGATCTTCAACATCCACACACACAAACACACCCACACACACACACAGTCTCTCTGTCTCTAACACAGTATCTCTCTCCTTCTCTCTTTTTTTCTGATTCTGTCTATTTCTCATCATTGTGAGTGACCTCCTCACCTGGATATCAGAAAGCATCAGCTGGTAGCTGTTAGTCATGGGCTTGCAGCCTGCAAAATCAGGACTAGCAGACAGAGATGAACCTGTGAGTCACACCCATACAGACATGCATCCACACTCACCCACTGACACACACACACACACACACACACACACACACACACACACACACACACACACACACACACACACACACACACACACACACACACCTATTGTCCAGATCCTAATCGGAGCAAATGGCAGAGAGTGAGCTTCCATGAGAAAAGCAAAACATCACACACAAAAACAGGCGGTCAGGTAGAGCAAACATGGCTGATTTGGCGAAAGCTCCAAGCAGCACTTACAGCTTAGAGGAGCCATTAAGAGATATGACAGAGCCCTTGGGAACAACACCATTTTTACTGGGACTGGGTGTGTTGGAGGGCAAAACACCAAACGCTTATGACCGTCCTCTCTCTCCTTTGGGCTGGGGGCACAGGAGACGTCTTCCTTTCTCCGCTGCTCACACTCCGCTGCTCACACTCCCATGCACACACTCCCATGCACACACTGCTCACCATTTCAAAACACGCCATGTGCTCCCACTATAATATTGAACCGTTCTGCTGTAAGAGGTGGGATTATTGGCCTTTTGCCTCAGCCAGCTCACGAGGAGTGCAAAAGCGCTCACAAAGAGTGCAACGGTGCTCACGAGGAGTGCAACGGCGCTCACGAGGAGTGCAATGGCGCTCACGAGGAGTGCAATGACAGTTTCACTCTGAAACTGATGGCGCACTCCCTGTCCATCCGGTAGCTGACAGGAAATGACAACACCTATCGGGGTGCACGTTTCAGCTGTCTTCATTCACATGAAAATCGATACGCCCGTGATCTATAATTCATATGCTGGTTTACAGATGGTAACGTCCCACTACGCATGTTTCAAGGTTGAAATCGCTTCCGATTATTTGGGTTCACAACTTTTGAGCGACAAAATATTTAAAAGGGGGGTATGTGTGTTTAGCACTGTCTATTGCTTTTTCATCCTGTCTTACACTAAACAGTCTGTTATTCCTCATCAGATAAAGCACTTATAAGACAAACCTATGGGTTGCCAGATCCACCAAGTAATGAGAGAGACCTGACACGGAGACCAAAGTAAAGCGAGCCGAGGAACTCACAGGACAGATCGGATCATTCTCCTTCTGTGATAACCTTTCCCCAGACGGCTCCAGCAGCAGGTTACAAGGGGAGCTGCATGGGTGTGCCGGGCCTGATTTGCATTTAATTAACAATGCATGCATATGCAAAGAAGCATTTAAACAATGTTGACCACCTCCTATGCATTCACAGACCAGCAGTCATACATGCCTGACAAGAGCGGAATGTTAAATCTCCCACAGAAAGGTCAGGCCTCACAAGTTCATTAACACAAGAGTGACTTCTGTTACTGAACAACTTCTGTTCTCCCACAGGCAGTTAATAACATGAAGACCTGCCCAGCAGGACTCAAGGCTGGATCCCAGGCCCTGCGTTCCATCTTTCTCCAAGCATCTTCACGCATCTCCAGTGGCTCCGTGTGAAGACCTGTTTCTCAGTCCTCTGAGCGTTAGGATCACCTCTGAGTTGCTATAAGCTTCACCATCTACTAGCAGTTTTTGTCCTCTCTGTGTGTTCCATGATTACTGGTTTCTGTGTTCTTTGTGCATCGCCTTTGCATTTAAATTTGTACGTGAAGTAAACTAACCTGAACGTTTATATGTTGTCCTTGTCTCATTGTGGCATGTATGCTTTGGTCTGTGATGCTGTATATTTACGCATATAAGTAAATTACGATATAGTCATTTCGCTGTTTGGTTTATCTTTTCGACTTCGTTTTCGAAGACATTCCGCTTGTTTGCATCCAGCTGTACATCATGGACGACTCTGGTGCTGTGATGTATCAGACTCATTTCACACTTTCAATTATTAATGAGAGAGCAATAACCTGCTATGTGCACATACTTGGCTTTTAACATTTAAACCTTTACTTACACATGAGCAAACGAGGCACTCTCATCGAGGCCATCGTTAGCCATCATTTCTGATTCAAGCCTGTATTATATAGAACATATATTAAAGCTTACACAGATTATGCTGTTTAGTGCCCTTGCGTTCATGGAAACAACACCCTATTTTTTGACTCTCCAAAACCATCAGTCTCCCTATTTATTATTTATGTCAACGTTAAAGAATCTGACAAACCGTAATGGATGCCCTCTGGCTTGTTTATCATATTTAGCACTATGCGGGAGTGCTGACTGCATTGATGAATTCACACCTGACCCAGCCATGTTTTCATCTTGTGGGCATTCTCAGCGCGGCGTGATTGAGTTCAGTCCGTCAGCCCGTAACGCAGTCGGGGTAATGAACCCGGTGACAGGCCAGCGCTCGGCCCAAAACCTCATGCATGGCAAGAGAGCACGGCAGCATAACACGGCGAGCCGAGTCATTTGTTCTCGTTAATCTTTACCTTTATGGCTGCAAATATGTTATTAGGAGGCGGGCCCAGAGCATTTCATAGCCTTTGCGACGTATTGATCAGAGCGGATGGGCCGCGTGAAAAGGTCTAGTCCCGAGACCTTGACATCTGGCCAGCTACAGACGGCATGACCGTCAATGTATGCCTCGTATTCCACATCCAGGAGCGCTTCCCTTTGTATAGGGACCAAGACCTTGTCCAGGCTGCTAGGTTTGGCGTTGGAGGCTGGTCAGGGATGGTAGCAGTCTGTCCTCTTTTACCTATGTCCACTGCTCACACAAATGGTATGTGTGTGTGTGTGTGTGTGTGTGTGTGTGTGTGTGTGTATGTGTGTGTGTGTGTGTGTCATTAGAGGAAGGGGCAGACTGGTCTTAGCAAAGCAGCATGAAACAAGCAGTTAAAAATCATATAAAACATATTAAAACACCCACCATCCATTTCCTGATTGGATTGTTTTGTTTGTTTGTTTTTTTCTGAGTGCTGCAGATCACAAGTTCGATAGAAACCTACATTTCCAGTTCTGACTCCGGCTGTGCAGATGTACTTTACAGCATGGGGGAGTTCATGAAGTGGGAGAGTTAGCAATGGCAACATGCCACTCAATGAGGTCATAGCCGGAGTGGAAAACCCTCATCAAGATGAAGGCAATGCTGTTTACTGGGTGGACATCCACAGGAAATAAATGTCGTTGTGGTTCCCACCATGCAAAACCGTAAAGTGTAAAGTAAGACGTAAGATGCCTGGAACAGAAGTGTGTACAAATAACAAAACACTTGACAGGATCACATGGTGCATTCTGATCAGTTTCTTCCTATATAGGACTGTACACCCTGTCAGGGGGACCATGTTCCTTATGCTAATAACAATGCCTTTTAATTAATCCACTGTTAGACTAGTCACATGTAAATAAATTACCTGGTTGAGATGTCAGCAAGATTAATGGACGGAGCAACAGACGCACTATTTATGTAAATTGCAGTATTACTCTTTGTAAACTACAGACCTTTCTAATGGGTTTTGTTCACCTCTCTGGCATAAAGCTCCAGCATCCTGAGAACAGAGATCAAAGTGGCCCGGGGTTATTATGCACCAGGCTGTGCACCCTGCCATCTTTCGCTTCCCTGTGTGCCCAGGTCATAAATTAGGGGGGACAGGTGTGGGCCAGTCTGCTGCTTGGCTTCAAGTCATCCCCGTTTCCAAATACGGTGTCATTGGACACGCCTTAAAAGAGCATTTAATATAAATGATCTGGGCTTGATTGTGATGGATGGGCTGCATGGAGACACCTTGCCTTCAAGGGCAGAGAAGGGTAAGCCATCATTCTCACCTGCATCACAGGAGGCCCATGTCCATTGTCACGCGTGCCTGTGGTAACATCCCGTACACCGTCCAACGCTAACTAATGTGTCCCGAGGAACACAACAATCAAACCAAAGTGTACTAAACACACGTTCCTGCAGACTCCTCCCTCGTTTGTAAAACGGAAAGAATTTTATTGCGCGGTGGTAAAGAATCCTTGATTCGTAGGCTGAATATGATCAAGGATTATCGAGCGCCCTCTTTCGAACCACAAAGGCAGTCACTTGAGCGTGAAGCCCACAGATCCTAACTTTGAGCTCACTTTGTCCTGACCCCGGCAGCGCACGGGCCCGCCGGTCCTCCTGGCACTGTGGCTTCAGTGTGCTGAATTTCAATAAACACGGCAAAGTGACCTGGTGGGGCGAACCTGCACTCAGCGTAATAGGCGCACGTTAGGATTAATGAGCTACCCACGGCATTATTTGTTATGTTATATATCTTATTGATTGTGTTGTCTTTGATCCTTGCGTGGACTCCCTCTCTGGGCACCGCCTTCGTCAGGGACACAGAAGGCTGAGTAGTCACGGCGGCCGGGCCCCGGACTAACCCAGCTTCCTCCAGGGGTACATCATACTTTTATTTATTGGTCATTACACTCAGACTGTGACTCAAGGAGCAATGAAAGTAGAAGAATGATTAATCATGCATTTCCCATGGCTCATGAGTGCGTCTTGTTTCAACTTGTTAATTGACATCTGAGAGGCTGCACTGCCTTGTTACTAGTGAATATACAGGAAGGTTAATTAGTGGTGTGCCTGGGTTCTGTGAACACTAAATCTTTTGGTATCTATGCAGCCAGTAAGTGTTCAGGTGTAGCCCTGAACATGAATGTACTGGAGGTTAAAGTAGTGAAAAATAAATGCACTGAAATGTAAAGAGAGAAGAGAGAGAGAGAGAGAGAGAGAGAGAGAGAGAGAGAGAGAGAGAGAGAGAGAGAAGAGAGAAGAGAGCCAGTCAGGGAGGCAGTGGACAAGTACCTTTAATAGACTCCAGCAGCAGTGGAGCTGGCTGTAGCAGCATGGTGTCCACTGCTTGAGTGTGGCTTACTTTGGGGCTATGGTCAGTGCAATTGGAACTGACACAGCCTAAACAGGAACTGTCAAACAATTAAAGACTGTAAACAGTGCAGATGAGCGGCTGATGAATTCGGCTGTCTGAATCCATTTACCGAAGGAGAATGAGCGCCCGCGATGTGGGTCTGTTCAATTCTCTGCAAATTAGCAGCAGAAGGCCTTTTTCTCCTTATAGGCTGTGCCTAAATGGTAATTTGATGCAACCCCCTCAAAGAGATGGTAAATCTAAACATAATGTTGGTCTTATGTAGAGGTTGATTGCAGAAGTCTGATTAGTGGGAAGAAAATGGAATGTTTAACCCTTAACATTAAAACTGCACATTCACATGGAATAAAAGCGTCGTACTTACACTAACAGAAGACCAAAAGAGAAAAAGGTTGACAAAGACCAAGATGCAGGAAGAGGTGCAGAGAAGCTATGAATAGTGCATAGTAAAACCAGAATGCTTTGAGCACCTGTGATGCTGTTAAGGATTTGTAATGAATGAAGGATTCAGCACTGTGTGTCAAGGTCTGCCACGCGACAAATGGCACACTAATGGCAAATCTCTAAACCATATGCTAATTGGGCACTTACAATGCATTGCAATAACTGACCTCTAGAAAGCAAACCCTAAAAGACCTTACGAGTCCCTGTTGGAAAACTAAACAGCAGTTGTCCCAGCGAGCATCAATTGTTATTCGCTGAAGACAACTGAGCATAGGGCAGTCGTAAAAGTCAGTGTTGCATATGCAAATATGTATCAGACCATAGGCCAAAAGATTATTTGTTATAGGATTTAATTAAGTCTCATTCTTGTTACAGATACTTTTTTGGACTGTCTAGGAAATGACCTTTTGTTTGTGGATGTTCTCGTGTATTTCTGGGAGTTTGATTTCTCATTTTTTGATATCTGATGCTGTAGCAGACTGTTCTCACGCCAGAGACGTCATGTTTTGACCTTTGAGCTCCAGGATTAAAGATGAAGAGATGGGCGGAGGGGAGCAGTGGCCACACTTCAAGACCGTTATGTAACTAAGCAGCTGAGCTCTGTCCTAAACCCAAATCACCACAATGAATGCAGCCATAGGAAAACCAAAACAAAACAGAAATGACATCTCGTCTGATGTTCAAGGAGGCGTCCACTGAAATGGCACAGGAAACCCAGGGAAATGGCTCACAGTCCCAGACCAGCCCAGCCACAAAACATCTGTCGGCAGGGAAGTGGCAAAGCAGCCGATAAACATTATCCAGCAGAACTAAAAACAGCACTGATGAAAAACTATTCCCACTGAATTACCAACACTGTTAAAGACACTGAAATACACATTCCAATATAGACTCTAACTCATTACCTTTATAGGAGCAAATTTATTTTTCCACATAGCAGTGCTGAGGACACTTGCCGTAATACATTATTTTACAGGAGACGGTTTTTAATTGTGCCACAACGTGACACTACGCAGGTCGGATGACTACACACCACTTGCTGAAAGGACATTCATATATTTGTTAATGTAAACAATGTTTATATATTTGTTTTGTATATAAACTTTTGACTGAGCTATACTAGTGAGCAGCTATTACATCAGTAACTCGTGCTAAAACTTAATATCTGATTTATTGTAATTTTTTACAAATTTTCAGAAATAGATTTGCTTACTGATACATGACATGGACAGTGTTTCTGGGGACTTTTGTGTGATCTAGACTGGTGTCTATCAGATGGCAATGGTACGTTGTTATTTGTACATTTCTTTAGAAGCCAAAGGCAAATTTCCACTTCGGTGGACAATAAAGTAAAAGTAAAGTAAAGTAAAGTAAAGTAATGCAAGACAGCCCTGCTTGTGATGATTAAGATACTGAACAGTGCCACTTGCAAAGTCATAACTGCTACCCTGAACCGCGCGTCTTTATTCAATAGTGTGAACAGCAAATTTGGAATGGTTCCTGCAGGTTGTCGCTGTGTTTACGTGTGGGAGTCACACATTTTTATTTTTCCTTGCTTGCACTTGATGAGAAACGGCCAAGCCAGACTATTGCTGGAAGAACGCAAATGTCCCAGCAGAGAAAAGGGGAAGATTATCGTTTAAAGGTTCAGCCCCAGAGAACATAGAAGCAACAGAAACAAGTAGCTGCAATGTTAGTGCTGTATATAGAGGCACTAAAGAGTGCCTTCGAGACATCAGAGTCTTGGGAAGACTTTTACTTTGCTTTTCAACTACATCAATCAAATGAACAGCTGCCCAAGTTCTTGAGAAGACTAGAGAAACTGAATAGTGAATAATGTAGTACTGAAAGGAGATATTACTGCCAATCGTGCTGATTGTGGTTGGATAGAGCAGCACATAAGAGGATCAGCGTCTGACCTCATGCTGCTCAATCTTTGACTATGAGAGAGAAGGAATGATGCCATTCACAAGATATGTGAAGAAAAGGACAATGAAGTCTCAAGGCAAAAACTTCTTCAAAAAAACTATCTTCAGTGTGACAATCTCACATCACATTTACTTGATGCAAATGTCAATGAAGAAGCATGATCTGAAACATCTAGTTGAAAGACCTGAAAACAGAGGCTAGCAAAACATCATCACAGCTAGGTGAGTTTACCATTTCTAAGCTGACCTCAGCAAAAGACAGCAGTTCCAGAACATGTGGATGTAACATGCCTTACAGCAAGGCCAGAAAGGCCTTCTCTCTGAAGCGACAAGTGTGTGAACTGGCCACATACACGAATGGGTGCATTGCCCCTGACAACTCTACCAAAGTCAATGTAGAGGTTGCTGTATCCTTTATGTAAAATACAAAAGGAAGGAGACCACCATACTGCACATCTGTATAGAACAGTACAGAATTACAGTAGAGACTATAACACCGTAACACCACCTGAAGAACTGTTGGCCAGTTCATGTACTATAACTGATAACTGGTGATAACAAGTCAATACTGGTGGAAACTCACTTGATAGTGTAAGAAACCTTTCTTGATATGTTTTCTGGGAATTAGAGCCTGTTGACCATACAAAGGTTATGTAAAGGTTCTGTAAAGGTTCTATAAAGGTTCGTGAGTAGTCCAAAGAAGTATGTGGTGTCCAGAATTCCAAATCGGTCACTGCCTTGAAGGCAAAGGCTGGAATACAATTCCTGCCATCACTTAAACAAATACCAATCTCTTCAAATGCTTTGCTGTACTCTTGCAGGAGCCAAGTCAGTTCATACTCGAAGATGAGAGCCAGCACGGAAAAGAAAATGAGGCAACAAATGATTCGGTTGAAGGAGTAAGAATGAGCAGGTCTACTTCACTTACCTTTGCTCACAAGAAAGACTGGTTGCCTCCAAGATAGAAATCCCACTGACCAAGCCAGGTGACATCCTGCCAACCCAAGTGGAAGAAATCATCGATGTTCAAGCAGGCATATTAGTGGTGAGGCATCAGACCTGAAAATCAACCATTTCACTGTACAAGTATATAATGAATCATTAATAGAGGCCAGCATACCAGGTGATATTGGCCCATCTAATCACAGCACTGTTGACCTTCTTGAAACAAACATCAGATAAAGTACACAGTCCTGATCTTTTTGATTTTGGAGATTCTCTAATTTTCTGACATGTAGAAAAAAAACTCAAGCCGACAAGAGATATGGAAGGTCTTCGGTGAATGGGATACAGGTCTAAAGATTTGGAAGCATTTTGTTAGTGATCTTGTTGCATCTTGTCTGCTGATATTCATCATTTTTGTAAGCACATCAAAGACCTTCTCAGCACAAGCATAATAAATGGGTTCAGCAGTCCATATGCATATCCCAATGTGGTAGCCTTGAAGAAAGATGGATGTGTAAAGATGTGCATTGATTATCATACCTTAGATTCGTGAGTACCATCTCTGATCAATATACAGTGCTTATAAAGCAGCAAATTACATTTTGACTTGGATCTACACAGTGGCTATTATTAGATTGCCATGGTGGACATATAAGGCAGCACATATTTGTACTCTGGAGTTCTACATATTACTCAGGTACTAATGACTCAGGTCATCATAATGACAAGAGCACCTGCCATATTCCACTGGAAAATAGAGAAGGTTGTTGGAGATATGCACGTCCTACAGTAATAATCTACCTTGATGACTTGATGAATTTTTTGGTAGAACCTTACAGGATAGAATAATTATTAAGAGTTTCTCGATAAGATAGAGAAGGTTCACGTAAAGGTTCCCATCAAATATTAACAGTTTTCTTTCAGCCCCATGACAATTAAGTTGGCAACCTCACCTCTGAGGTTCGCCCCGCCATGGACAGAGGTTGTGGAGGTAAGGAACTAGAAGCAGGCCCACCGGTTTCATGTTGTTAAGATGATTCCTCAGACTCTGTGTGTACTACCACAGATTAATCACTACATCACTTACGAATATCCCTTGATGGAGCTCACTAAGGGTTATCCACCATCCAAGTGTCCATAAGAAAGTGCTGCAAGATATGATAAAGTCTCACTTCAATGAGTCTGAACCTTTAGGAGACAGATGGGCACTGCCTGCTCAGATGTGCCTGTTAATATATATTACATTGTAATGACCCAGTGTGGACCCTAACCAGCATGTAGCAGTATAGTATCTTGCATTTGAAGTCCGGCAAGAATAATTTAGGAATTTTATCACAAAAATTTGAAAGGATAGAAACTCATAGCATGTTTTGGCTGGAAGCTCAGCCCATCATAACAATGTTATTTTATCCAAGAGCTAATTTTTAGCTTTAGCAGTGGTCAATAAATTTCACAAATCAGAACCAACAGCAGTCCACTGATATACTGACAACGGCTAAGCTTAACAGCTGTCTTGTGGATCAGTGAGGATTTCCCTGAAGCCATCCTCCATGTCTGTTTTTCAAACATCCATTTACATTAGCCCTCCGGAACGGTTGACCTCAGTAGATGCTGCAAAATGTTAAGACTACAAAAGTTCAAGACCTCTGGAAGAGGATGATCAACTGGATTGGATGGCACAATTTAACAAAAAAAAACAACTTGAAGATTGGTGGAAACCACTGTCCTGAGGACAGGATCGTTGCAGCAAATTCTGGGCCCTGTACACTCTCAATGTCAGTGGGCCTCTTTAAATGCCAGTAAACGAGGCACATGAGCAAAATGGGCCCCTCTCCCTACTCGGGCCCTGGGTAGTCAGGTCCACTTTCCCACCCACTACCACGCCCATGCCTGAGGAGTTGATGAAAAGCTGCATGACATTCCTGTTTACAGGATGGTTCCTAAGAGAGGGGGTGGCATAGTGAAAACCTTTCAGGGTGATTACGTACTGCCAATGAAACCTTTGGTATGAATGCCTAAAGCAACAGATCTAATCGATACTCCACAAAAGCCAATAAAAAAGAAAGGGGAAAAAAGATTAAAAAAAAGAAAAAAGAAAGGCACAGGGCTTGATTGGACGACAGGCTACATTCACATTACCAACCAGAAGTGATTCAAATAAATGTTTTTTCTTTCCCCTTAAAGTGACTCAAATCAGATTTTATAAGGGCTGTGTTGACACACAAATGTGAACTTTTCAAATTAGGCATGAATCACTTTTACACGTGGATCCTGGATTAGATTTACATCCGTATCATGGCCGTGAAGTTTGAACGAGAACAGCAAGATAGGAAATTCATGTGGCTTTTTGCCTATAAACATGCACTTACCACTGTCATCAAAAAACAATAGAGGAGAGAAAGAGCAGTAGCTGCAAAAACAACAGCTATAGGTCTGGTTTACTCACCCTCTCAGCCTAATCAAGTAGGCAACATCAGATGAGCTCCAATCTCAGCAAAACAATATCCACACATGAACAGCTAGCGTGTCCATTTTGAGGTTAGGCCATGTGATGATGCAGGGGACATGTGCAAAAGTGTGCACATGCATGTTGGGGACAGATGAGTTCACATTACAGACACACATCACTTGCAGTTATGAATGTGAAATGTGATCTGAACAAAAATGTATCAGAATTATAGAAAGAGGCTTGTAACGTCAACGTATCCATACTGACTGAGATCAACATGGAGTTGTAGATTTTAATAAGGCTACCTGTTCATGCCATCACAACATCCTTGATAAGGTGTTAAAGACAATTCAGGCCATATTCAAACATCCCGGTCAAACCGTCACTGATAGATAAGGAAGAGTTGTCCCACCATTCATGTCAGTACACTCTGTTGAAGAGAAGCTAAAATGGTAATTTGTCTATATATGATGAAAGCTCAAAATAGATATCTCTGTGATCTGCAAAGCATCATTTGCTGGCATGTTGAATGATGGTTTTTTCCACTAACTGATAGACTGAGAGGACTTAAAGCGAAATCTATAAAACATTATGTTTGAATAGTATCAATTGTTTATTTCATTTGTACTCAATTTTGCAATTATTATTTTTAAGTGAAATTATTGCCATCTCTGGAATATTTCTAATACAAAATGGGCAATAATAAAACCTTAAAACACATATTTCACTCAAAGGAGTGTTTCATATTCCTGGCACACTCCTGTAGAGCGTGTTGGTGCTTTCTCTTAGACATGAAAGTGGACTGACTGTCAAACACAGGAAGCTGTCAAGTTTTTCCTTCATCAGGCCTGTTGAACATCTGAGATCAGACATCTGATCTCACCGCAGCCAATTACAGTGAAGCAGATATCGCTCATCCCCGAAAATCATCTTCTCCTGCCAAGTTAGGCAGCAGATGTCAGGGGGAGGCATACATGAACTTTGAGATTGAATCCAACAATGGAGCTCATGTGGATGACCGAGACTGTAATGGTTGCGTCCAGCTAACTGGAGGAGAGAGGAAGAAATGTCTAAGATGTAATCCAATAATCACTCTCAAAAGTCAGATATCAGGGAAATGACCGTCTCCTGAACGACATAGCTGTTTACTGCAGGATGTGGTCACCATTGCTCTTCACACTGAGTTTCAGTCCAGAGGTTCATCAAACCTGAGTGACAATCTGAGGTGGGATTGAACTTTTAGACTAAAAGGGCTGATACTAGTCCTGCTCCTCCATCGAGATTCACAATCCAGCACATATCCCGGGTGTCTTATAGGGAAAATGAGAACATCCTTAATCTGGGTTTTAGGGACTCCTCAAAAACACTTTAGTTTAGATCACAAATTATAATATAAATGTGTGAATTTTTAAATCCAATTACTCTGAGACTACAGAAGTTCCCATATTTGTTGTTAAACAACAATCTCAGTTGCTTAATCTCTCCACCTTCTTCCACGAGACATATCCGTCGGGGCGTTGTACTTGAAGGCCCCTCACCCTCCTCCACCCTCCTCCACCCCAGCCCAAATCAACTTCACCAAACATTCCCTCCAGCAGTCAGGGTTGGAGGACCCAGGCCACCATTAGCCTGCTGCAAATTTGAACTATATTTGCTTGTAACTTGGTTAATCCTGTCCCATGCCTCCCTGGCATGCGGGGCTGCTGACAGATACAAACGATGTCTGCTGTGGTAATCTCGAGCGCCCGTAGCCCCGGGGCCACAGGGCCGCTTCTGGAGACGAGGCAGTGCCGTCCTGGGGGGCCATATTGGGGTTAGGCCTTCGACAGGCTGACTGATTAATACAATGATGGACTGTCCTGCGGGCCCGCTCTTCACGCCAACTTACCGCCCGCACACGCTCCACACTGCCACTGTACCGTTGTTGTGGGCAGCTGAAGGACTCAGGAACACAGCAACACAGATTTTTTTACACTTGCAAACAATGGGAGCTGTGCAAACTTTAAAATTAATGTGTAGATATAAATGCAATCTTCTTTTTAAAATATGTTTTTATCGCTCCTCTGGAATTACATTGTAATAGTAGATAAGACTTGTAATAGTCTACTTAAAGACTGTATGAATAAATCTGTAAAATTAATATGAAGTCAGAAAACAAAAATTGGAAAAACTGTTCATTTTCTGTTCATTCACTGTTCATTTTCTGATGGCTAAAAATGTTCCGATATATGGCCTGTGAAACAAATGCTCACAAATGTCTGAGCCAAAACTTTGATCTCTAAACAAGATGGCAGATATGTTTACTTAGCTGACAGAAGGCCTGAGAACAATTTCCATTAGTGAAGACCTTTGAAAACACTAGTAGATACACATTTGAATACATTACTACATGACAGGACATCGTGGTCCTTAACATGAAAGAATGAACCGTATCATGTAGTGAACCAGCAATGCAGGCAGTGACACGTCATCTAAGATGTGCTCCAAAATGTCCTGTTTAAACATACACATTTCTGAACATTTTGCGTTTTCAAGAAAGAAAAGAATGTAGAATATATATATATATATATATATATATATATATATATATATATATATATATATATATATGCAAAGGCTCTGTGGTATGTGCATTCATGTATACTAATAAAAGTAAGCATGCACCCATCTGACCATTTTGATGGGAAATGATATCTGTTCTGAACAGATGGTGATATGCTGCCTGCAATTAGCAAGCGCATGGCTAAGATCGGCCCATTTCTGCAAAGTAAAACTGACATATTTTGTGGTTATCTGCCAAAATCTGACATGAATCTGGCAATGAAGGAATAGACTTGGCAGAGACAACCATGGAAGTAGCTCTGTTCAGTCTCTGACTTCTGCTGCCTATATATTAGTTTGTAGGACTGTTTTTTTCTGTTGCGAAACTGTTACAGCACTACACCAAGCTGCAAAGCCAAACTGCCCAGAGCATGAAGCCCATGTTGATGAAGAACTGCTAGACCAAGACCTTATAAGTTTTTATGTGTCTCTTTTTAACGTTTAGCTCCATTATCTGTTTGGCGGAACCATGAACTCAGAGCTCAAACAGAATTGACACATTTATGGACCCATGGGTCCATTTTGAAAGATTAGTAGTAATTCACCCCCCCCCCATCCCCTTTTCCCACACACCCACACACACCCACACACACACACACACACACACACACTTTTGTGATGAACATTTTATTAATCTCTGACACAACCAAAACTCTGATCATAACAAACAAAACAAAACAAACAAACAAAAAAACACCGCAGCTGCTCCAAATAAGCTCTAGTGTCCCGCCGGGCCTTCGTCTCCTGTTCTATAGCTGATCTCAGGGTGGTTTCCTCCTGCCAAATCCAAACCCTAATCATTGTAAACGGAGCCCCACAAGTGGTCCCGGATAGGCGTCAAACGGACCGTGCACCTGGTCCAGGTGATGGTGGGCCAGCTGCTGAAGTCGTGCAGCCCAGAGCGGGCCCTCGCTCCGGGTCGGTGCTGCGTAACACAGAAAGAGAGAGGAGAGAAAAGGAAGCCCAGGGGAACTCCCCCTCCAATTGTTCTTGACACACGACACACACGACAAGACTTTCTATAGGCCTGAGCCTAAATCCGGGCTGGGGAAAAGGGGGTGGGGCGGCACCACAAGGAGTCTTTTATCTCTAGTTAATGATTGGACAAACATGCCCAGCATTCGAAAGTCCCCCTTTTCTGTGGGTGCAGTTGTCCCTGGAGGTCGCCGTGCAGCTTTCTAATAAGCGTCCCTTCACAAAAGCCCAATATTTGCTTGACTAGCAGGGGCCCACCGCGTCCCAGAGAACAGGGGCACATGGGGCATGAAGGGGGGAGGAGGGATTTAACTCTGTCAGATACCAAGAGGAACAGATGGAGCTTGATAAATCCTGAAAGGGAGGCATTACCTGCCCGAGTCACCAAGCAGCCACAATTATCACAGGGCTTTGGGTTCATTGTCAATCAGAGTGGCACTTAAAGGGAAACAGCAGCTGGGGCAGATGGTGGGACCCTGCAGGGCCGGGGTGCCAGGACAGGGGCCAATCGCCCCTTCCCCATCGCTCTGTGTGTGAGAGCCATGCTGCTAGCTGCTCTCGCAAGCGTCGCACAACTGCATTTACGAGCACAGAACGCTGGATCTTCGGCGGGGGGGGGGGGGGGGGGGGGCTGGGTGTTGAGAGAGTGAGAGTATAACTGACTCAGTGATGAGATTTTGCTGTGTCACTTGTCACATTCAAATGACAGTAGTCGATGGCACTTACATATTTTCAAGTATCATTTACAAGTCATGGCTTTTTGCAGGTTTTAGTACATTTGAGTACACTCGTTTGATTAGAAATTGAAATTATTTTCCATATATTGCTTTGCAAATGCATAGATTGGAAATGGTTAGATGTAATTTTATGATCATGTTTCATTTCTGACCATTGCATAATAATTGTTATTGATATATTGATTGTAATGTGTTAGTCAAGCACAGCTGATTCTTAATTGCTTTTTCTCACATATAAGACATTATCCCACACATGTGATCTCGGGCCAGATTTGTTACTGTTTGCCGTTGAATCATGTGTTTACCGTTGCTATTATTCACTTCTGTTGAACTCACTCACTAAGAGCTCCTTCCTCACACAGCATTAGATCAACTAGAGGAGCCAGAGTCCTGCTTATACTCAGGAGTCAGCCACTGAAACTCATGCAGTGAACACCTCATCAGGGCCGAGGCCGCCCTCCCCTCCGAACGGTGGCACGGCCGAGTGGGCCGGCACTGGCCAGCTCAAGGACGTTCCCTGCTTGGGTTTGGCTCCCGGTCTCTAGGCAGACTCCCTCTCCTCCGCCCCTCTGCCAAGGCAGCACCAGCGGGTTTCACTTCCAGCCACGGCTACCATTCATCACGGGGCGGGGGGTGTGGAGGCGTGGCCCGCCCCCAACCCTCCTCCCCTCCTCCCCCTCCTCCTCCTCTCAGGGCTGGGACAGCAGTGGTGGCACAGGCCTCTCGTCTCCTTGCTCCTTGTGTCTCGCCTCAAAGAGCCCCGGCCTGTGTCTCCACGCCGCTCTCCCCTGTCGAGGGGGCCATTCCTCCTACTTTGTTCCGCCACTCGCGGACATCGCGCCCACGGCCCGGCCGCCGGCGAGGTCAGACCCATCCATCTGCCGGGCAGGGGGGCCCACCGCCAACACCGCCGAGCGGAGGTCCTCGCACAACAACAATGGCCATTAACAATGCAAACAGAGCTGGGCTATGGCTGTGGGTTGGGAGGCGGGAGAGAAGGAGGGCTGTCACCGGGCAGACTTGAAGAACACAGCGACCCGATAGGTTTTCAGGGGGACGGGTAGTAGTCTCCAGCCCTGTTGCTGGGTGTTAGGCAAGACTCCAGAGTCTGGTGCAGTTATTGATTTTCTTGCTTGCGTTTGCTAAAGTTATGCATGTGCTCCAAGCCACTGAAAAGTCTGTATTTGAAGCAACTCTGTTCCTGGTAGACAGCCAGTGTTGCTTACTGCAGTATGAGTGTTGCTCTTTTGTTTGCCTAAGAATTTGGTCGTTAAATGGTTAAATCAACGCTAAATCATCGATATTAAGTCCTTCTTACACCGATGTAAGCCGTTTGCACCAAGAATGCATTTGGCTAGAGACACTACATCCACAGGCACTATGTCACACCTGACATCTGGACTGGCAGATCTGGGCTAACTATATTGCCCAAATGCCAAGAGCCCCTTGACTGTGCAATACTGGTTCACACACACATAGGAGATTTACTTTTATTAAACTTTCATCTAATGAGTATAAAGGCAAAACTGTTGAAAACTGTTTAGAATCTGCCCTGAAGGCAGTAGTGGTTTTGGCCTGCTTTCACACTACCCAAGAGGCTTTGGGCCAATGGCCGAGTTGTGTCACATGTGTGAGGTGAAAAACTGGACCTTCAGTGGGATTATCACCCAACACCCCACTGCAGGTCCCATGAAAGAGTGCACATGTTCTCGCTCTCTCTCTCTCTCTCTCACACACACACACACACACACACACACACACACAATTTAATTGGCAGGCACATAGACAGACACACTTGCTTATGTGTTTCCTGCCTTTCTCCCACACATGTACGTGTGCACACACTCTCACACGCACGCGCGTACACACATGTACCCAGAGATTAGAATACCCACTGTGAGAGCTGATAATGCAGCAGACAGTTGAATAGTGGATTCTGTTGCCCATTATGCTCACAGCACTCCAGTCATTTGCATGTGAAAGCGACAGTGGCTGGGTGTTTAATGCGTCACTTCCAAGGGAAGGAGGTTGACTTCTCATATAGTTCTCCCTTTTTCTCGCCTGTAAGTTCAGCCATGAGTTTACCTGAGACTAACCTGAGACTAAACCTGAGTTTACCTGAGACTAAAGTGTTGTACACATGTGATGTGAGCCACAGCTTTCACAGAAAAAAAAAAAAAAGAAAATGTTTGAGGGTAGTTGTGCCTCAAACAAAATAAAACAAAAGAAATAAAGAATAAGAAAATGCAATCACGCTTGAGCTCTGTAATAAAAAATTAAAACACGGTCTGCATTTGTATTTTCCTAGCAACACCGTGAGTTTATTACAATAACAGTTTTTATACAAATTGTAAAACACACATTATTATTACACCATTAGTACATTGTAGTACGCAAGGGTAATTTCCCTTGTGTATTATTATTCCACCAATAGTACTGTTTTACACTCATGCAACTGGCTTTTTTAGCTATAAATCAAGAAAATACCAGTTTGTGCATTTAAACAGCATTTCTCATAAAATTCACTCTACTCACAAATCAGGCGCTCCCTTTTACGCGAACAACCCAAACCGAGTGTTTTCGTGTGGTGTTGTACTGAAGTGCTCATAGAGTTTAACTGAGAACAGTAAGAGAAGCGGAGAGCAATGGTGATGTCCTATTGGAGGAATCCTGTCAGAATGGTAATTGACAACCTAAGTGGGTCAGCAGTGAGGCGAGCCCCTGTTAATTTATATTCGGAGACACCACATGCATATTCATGAGCTCCTGCTGTTTTGTCTATCACCAAGCATCACACTTACCAGTGTAATTGTACTTGGAAACCAGAGAGCTGTTTGAGTGGTCACACCAATTCAACTGGCATTTTATTTTTTCATTAATTCCAATATGAAAGAGTGAGAAAATGCTACTTTTGGCAAATGGGAAGAATGAGAATGAAGCTCAGCTTTAGGGGCCCCGGGTCTGCACTGAGTGCACAATAGATGACCACAGCTGTGTGGTCAAACAGCCTCACTCAGCTCCTCTTTATGGGGGATTGGTGAGGATCAGGCAACACTCCACACGGCGGCTCACTCCAGAACGGCCTTGGCCTTTCCTCTGTCTTATGTCAGACTAGAATTTTGGCTAGGGAAGGAAGAAAGCTTGTTTCTGTATAGCGAAGCATGTTGGTGTGGCCCAGAACTGGTGTCTGAGCACTGGGTGCCAGTGCGGTCACTCAGTGCGGTCACTTTCAGGCATTAGAGTAAACCGCAGCCAATCAGATGGCATGGGACCCATTTCTAAAGCCAACTCTTATATATTATATCTAGAACACTCAGCTAATGGTGATAACTAGACAGAATTCGGGATGGAAAGAATAGTCACCATTTCCTGACCTGTGGATTTTAAAGTGTTGCTGAATGAGATGTAGACATGCAGACTGATACTTCGTACTAAAGGGAGCACAAACCTGAGGCAGAGGGACTGAATTAAACAGGTTAGATAAGCATAAGACATCACATGCAGTAATTCCCCTCTTGCATGTTATTACAATCATGTGTTTACAAAAGGAATGCACACGTGTAGCACTACACTTTACACCCCAAAGAATGATGCTAACATTTTCATACCAGTAATCTGTTTACAAAGAACTTTCAAAGGCTTATTTTTGTCCCTAGGTGTTGCATACCTTTGCCATTAGAGGGTAATTGTGTAATTATGCGCTATTTTGATTCCACAGACGTACATTCATTTCCATTCATTAGGCCTGGTGGTTTCACGACAAACACGCGGACTGATGTAAGCTTGCATAATGCTCCAGCATCCCAGAATGGAGATGTTTCAGGGTCTGTCCCCATTTACCATTCATTCCTCTTTTGATGGTCCCTGTGCAAAACAACAAACCGTAATTATGCTCAAAGAGGCCCACCGCTGGTCGCCCGTGACAAATTCTCACGTTCCAGGGAATTTCCAAGTCATTTCTGAAATCGCTGCACATGCACGCGTGGATGACGACGAGCAGGTCATGTGACCGCGCGAGTGAGAGGGCAGGGAAAGCTGCTGATGAAGGGTCTGCTGTTGTCAGGCCTAAGAAACGAGATATTTCTGCATGCCGTCCTCCGTAATGGAGCTCTCCTAACGGCCCGGCCCACCAAAGCTCCGAGTATTATTCATCATAATGATGTCCAGGTGAATCTTGTCATCAAATTAACTCAGCGGAGACAGGAGGTGAGGGTGTGTTTGTTGATTAATTAATTAAGCAGTGTTTTCTCTATGCATCAGCTCAAGGCTACGGAGGTATTTCACAGGAGCTAATCGACACAGGAACTGATGGTGGTTCAGGGCTAAACCTTGATCTAATTAGAAATGTTCTCAAGAATCACTTTATATTCTCAGACATGGAAGCGGATGAGTAGATGAGCTTTATATGGTCCTTTAAAAAAAGTTTCCAAGAACTAATTTGCGTGGCAGGTTATCTCTGGCTGCAGTATTGAATCTGTTCATGCCCTCTGAGGAATGAGGGAGCAGTCACTAAACTCACTAAACAAGAGTTGCTTGGAGTCAATGGGGTAAAATATGAACTGGACCAATAATCACACAACGTTCACAAAAACAGACAATACATTCCACTGTATACCAGACTGCCTGCTGTAAGTGGTAAGTAAGTGGTAGGTTAATAAATTAACTACGGTAATCTGAAGCTCCTCTCACACCTACACGTATCCTAATTTCAAGTGGAAACGTTTTCAAACCTTTACGAATAATGCTACTAGTCTGAACGATACTACAGCCACCGACAATCCAACTTCAGCTTTAATCGGACGCCTGGACCATGTTCTATGCCTGGGACGTCTGCATAGAGAGCAGAGCCCGAGAGCTTCTCTCGCTGCCTGGCCAAAATGACCAGCCCAACACAAGGGTCTGCTCTGTGGAGGGCCTCCTTCAGGCCAAGCGTAATGTCATTAGCATGGTGGATTTCTGAGCTCTCCCTCCTTAATGCACCAGGGAGGAGGGAGGATTTCTGTGGCTGGTTTGAACTTCTCATTAAAGACACACAATCCATCCCTCTTCCCCCTCAACCCTTAGCCAGAAACGTGTTTTTGATGTGGCCATGAACAACTTCCTTGGAATGTTCACTAAACACTTCAGACCTCCTCCCCCCATCTCTCTCTCTCTCTCTTTCTCTCTCTCTCCCACCACATCCCATGTTATTAAATCTATATTTAGCTACATACTCTGGGTGCTCAGGATTGCTGGTGAGGGGGACCCACTCTCCATATTAATGTCCTTAATTTAATCATCCCCATGATCTTCGGCATCAGAGACTGTCAACACAAAAGAATAAATAATGGAGCGAAAACTATGGCAACTAATTTAAGCAATCTTTTTGCAGAAAAAAGGTGCATTAACTATTATAATTAGATTTGCCTAGGGTACTGCTGTCTTAACTTCATCAAATACCCCAAAAAGTGTCACATGCTCCCCCGTCCCATAGATCTGCTGATGTTAATTTAACCTGGACTTAATTGAAATACTGCAATTTCCGTACAGGCAGAAATGAGCAGAGTGAGGTGTGGTTAGACGTGGATGAAGCACAAGCTTTGCTATCTCCATTGTAAAGTGGCCTAGCCTGGCAGAGACGGTACGTGAAATGTTTAAGCAAATCTCTCGTTTTAAACAACAAGATGTCAGATGTAGGCTGGCTTCTCTGAAACGACTTACATACATATATACATGTATACGTACATGCAACTTGCATACATGCATACATACATACATACATACATACATACATACATAAATATATATATATATATATATATATATATATATATATATATATATATATATATATATATATATATATACATAGATATATATGCTACATGTTCATATTTGTCTTCTTTTTTTGAATTGCTTCTTATCCTTCCTTTCTATTTTATTCTCTCTCCCTCCCTCCCCTCTCTAGCTTTTCCTCTTGCTCTCTGCCTCTCACGCTCCCTTTCTCCCTCTTTCATGTTCTCCCTTTCGCTCTCCTCTCTTTCTCTCTTTCTCTGCCTCTCTCTCTCTCTCTCTCTCTCTCTCTCTCTCGCGTGCTCTCTCACATCTTTGTTATCGGTCGCTTAGCAGCCCAGCCATGCGGCCTGGCCGTCTCTGCTGGCACACGTGTCCCGGAGCCGTCTGAGAGGCAGCCAGGCGCGGCTGGTGGCTGAGATGAATGCAGGGTGGGCAGGTCCTCAGATGTTCGGGTGAGCCCCCAGGGGCTGCTGGGAAATGAGATCCCTATCAGTCCATGACTCTGCAGATGCTCCTCACCAGTACCAGGTTGCGTGGTGTACTACGTGCCAGCACCACACATAATCAACGCTTTTTCTCTGGATATCAACTTGGTGGATTGACAAAATTATTCACATAATTCAGCCTGACAATTTATTACAATTATAATTTTTTTCTGACAGATACTTGACTGTGCTTAAGAGTAGTGTTTAATTTTACAATAATGTTGAATCTGATAGCACGTGAAGGTGGCAGTGAGACTTTCCATGACATGAATCATGCTGTGGTGTTTTTATTTGCCTTTTTACATTTGGTTTAAGGAAATATAATAGGTATTTATTATGCTATTTTCCTCTCAGTGCGACTGCCGCTTCTGACTAGGAAGTAGTGATCAAGCGCAATGAAAACTCAGGACCTAGACTCAGACTCCATAAAACTACGATGCGGAAACCATAAAGTATGCTTGATGTTCTGTGTGAGGTCACCCTCAAACTCACTCTCTCTCTCTCTCTCTTACAGTCACACACACACACACACACACACACACACACACACACACACACACACACACACACACACACACACACACACACACACACACACACACACGCACACACACACTTTATACCCAACGATTGATGGCTGGTGTCTCCTCTCTGCAACATCACTGCACTTCCTGTGGAGACAAGATGCAATTTTACCCCATTGCCCGAGGCCATTCTTCCCCCTCGAAATATCTAATTACTGTGTAATTTGCCACCATTTCGATATGAAAGCCAAAAATGATGATGCTTAAGAGTAATGGGACATTAATTCCGAATCACTCCGGTTAGACATTTCTGGCGAGTCTCTTCGTGATAAGCCATGCGGTCGGGGATATTATGCAGTCTTAACACAGAGCTGCTTATTACTGTCATTTGTATGGGCAGCCCGTGTTTCGTCTTTTGTCTGTGGTTCTCTCATTAACATTTCCGTGATGATCTGTCAGCTGTCTAGATCAAGACACTTTTTTTTTCTAAACAGCTTAGACAAGCCATTTATTAATACCGGTAGGGTTGTATGTGTAAACACATGTGAATCAGAGGTAGTTTCTGGCATGCTTGTAGAAGTTGCAGAAAGTTGCGGAAGGTTGCAGAAAGGTATGTTGAGACTATGCACATAGATTGCCTTCCTTGAAACATTTTTGAACTGCAAATGCAATGTGAGAAATACCTGCACAGCATCAGAACGTCTGTGGTTGAGAAACTATTTCACCCTTTATGTTTTTCCTAAGATCAATAATCAGCGACACAATCCAGAAGAAGCAGACATACACCAACCAACCACATAAGTGCTTAACACAGTTGTCAGTATGCAGCTGGCAACAGGCATGAGAATACTGGAATGCAATCTTTCATCAGACCTTAGGCTAAAGAAAGGGCAAATTTTGCCCGAAACAAATTTATTCGGAAGCCCAGAGTCCAAAATATGCTTTTGAATGCTATCATGTGTGTCCAATTTAAAACATTTGGCTCAATTATGGTAAATAGCTCCCGAGTGGAGAAAGCAGGTGGCTCACAATTGAATCGTGGCCATTCGCAGTCCAAAACTATTCAGGCTGGGTTATTTAGACCTCAACTCTTTATTGCACAGTCACATGTTAGATGGATCCCCATTAGAAAGGGAGAAATGAGGAAGGGTATAATTATCAACGAAATATTGAATGTGAGAATATAAGTATATCCTGTCTGGTGGTGATTAGAATAAAGTCAGATCTATGAATTATTCATCAAAATAGGATTATGACAGCGTGGCTTGGCCAGAGTTCAACTTATACATCTTCCTTGACATTTTAATTGAAATCATACAATTAAATGTAGGACTAATTCTCTTGAGCTACTGTAGGTTAAAATGGTTATGTATCATGACATATTAGGGCCCTAATTGGACATTTAATTAAAATACCTTAAGCTCGCATTTCTTAGGCAAGAAACAACACAAACATACTGTAGTTCTCTCTGATAGAAACAATTCTCTTTATAGCTTTCTGTCGTCCTCCAATGGGTTTTTAATGTCAAAAACAAACCTATCACCACTTTGAATAAATGATAGGATTATTCCAACTGTCATTTCTGGCACACCTCAACAGGGTTAGCGGAGGATCTTAAACGTAGCCCGCTTGTCTTGTTGCCTAGTAACAAGATCCCAGATCGACAAAGAAATCCTAAGAAATCTTGGGACTTTTCTGAGAAATCGATACGACGGAGGTGACTCGATGATTGGAGATTAGCGGGCGAGCCGTGACGCTAGCTGGCAGGCGCCGGGCGAGAGCCTCTCAGGGAGGGGTGAGCGCCTGAGTCATGGCCCCCGCGGGCTGGCCCCTCCCGCCGTTGGCAGGACACGGCACGCCCCCGTGTCTCTCAGCGCTTACTCATTCAGCGCTCACATGTGGCTCGCCGTTCTGCTCGAAAGGTCCGCACCGGCTCACCAGCAAGAGGAGTCTGGACCTGAGCTAAGCCACACCCACTGTCTAATGTAAAACCTTTTCATTCTCATGTTCTGACCCTTTGGATGGAAAAGGGCACTCTCACTGTTACACTCTTTCAGATTTAGCTGATAAAGATTTCCTTAATTATGAGTATAAATGAGCGGCCTTATGTCATTAAGGTCATCTATAAACTAATTTTAAGCAAGATATACTTTAATATTGCAAAAATACACACTCTGATGTACAGTGTCCTAAACAAAGTTGGACATACTGTAATGAGGTCTGGTTTATTTAAATAAGACAAAGTGAAGGTTTACTGAGAGAGGGGCGACTTCCTGTCTCCGCTCACCAGGGTACGAATGGCACAGGAAGAGTCCATCAGCAAGCCCGTCCTGACGTGACAGCCCGGTAACCCCATACCGCTGTGGACAGGCCCGCTGACGACCTGGAATCTGCACCCACATGAACTCGTCCGACAAAAACGGGGCAGGAGTGGAGGAAAGGGCGTGGCCAGAGATGCTCTTAAACCACCCCCCCACCCCCCTTTAATCCCGCCTCCTCTCTGACAGTACAGAAGTGGTGAGGAGGAGGAATGGGGGGTGTTTGAGAGGTTTTCAGTGGGAGGTGGAGGCGGAGGCGAGAGCACAGGAATGTGGGTAGGCGGGGGGGGGGGGGGGGGGGTGAGGCGTGGCGTCTGGACACACGTGTCTGCTTCAAGGCTTGTCAGCGTAGTTGGTCATGCGAGCTTCTCACAGGCTTGACAGCAGAGCAGCTGTTTTTAAAAGGGAAAAACTGTGGAGGTTCAATATTGGATGACAAACCCACAACTCCTTCTGCTAGAATTAGTCAGTAGATGAGTTAGATAACTAAAAAAGGTAAATGTTTAGCCATGTGAGTAACAGTGGAAACACATGATTACTACATCATAGACGTCAGTGTACGAGTCTAACGCTCATATGGCATTCACAAGATTTTCATTGATATACAAATATCAATGGTAAAGTGTTCAGCACGCATATTCTGAGTGAGGAGGCCTCTGTAGCCCCGATCAGTGTTGTCCGAGCCCCCTGTAGCGCTCATATCAGTTCCCTGATCTATTCATTGATTAGCCTTCCAGCAGAAAGCCTGCAGTCACCAAGTGAAATGAACTCCACTGTCTGCCTGCCGCTCGACATAATGATGAGGTAATCGGCCTAATCGGATCCTTCGCCTGCTTCATTCCCGGGCCCAGCCGATCGCCACTGAAAGGTAATATCGCCTGTCATTTCCAAACGTCTGCTCCATTAGTCGCCTCGGCCCCTCCCTCTCCCACTGCCTGGTGTAACAAGCTGCCCGTGGCTGGAGTCATGTACAGTATTTCAGTCGTTGCCTAGGTGCTGTAATTCATCAGGCGCTATGTAACTCCAGGGTGATCGTCGGAGGATGAAAGCGCATATGCGCGGAGTGGGCGGGGCTCGTCGAGTGGGCGGGGCGTAGGGCCGCGTCACCCGCACCTCTTATTAAAACGGATGGCTCTGTGCACGCAGAAGTCATTGGGGGTGGGGGGGGGGGTCATGGGAGTGTTTTCCGATGAGATGAGCACGAGATGCGCTTAATGGGACTCGGTGGCTAATGTAGTGGTTGTGGGTAACTGGAGATGGTGGGATAGGGGGCTGAAGTCGGGCGGGGTGGGGCTGGGGGGGGTTCTGATGTCCCTCCACACTAAGTAAGAGTCTGAATGTGATCTGGGTATATTGACGGTGAAGGGAAGGCGTGGTCTTGGGCTCTCTGAGTGCAGCCAGAGGAGCTGACGCCTCCCCCACCCCCCGATTATGGAGGGGGGGGCCCTGAGGGAACACCGCTAGAGACCCATGGTCCAGGACCGGAGACAGGGGACGCACACTTCCTGGCATGGCTACATCAGAGCTGGCACAGACACTGCAGACAGAGAGGAGACGTTAGTCAGCACAACTCCCAGCGCACAGCTCACATAACTACACACTGCCCGAGATTACACTCTCACAGATACACGGTATTAAACACCATCCGTGAGAAGGCTAAGCATGCTGAAAAGCAATAAAAATCACATTTAAAGGAACTCCGCTCGTTTTATTGCCGTCATTACAGTGTGGGTTGTGTTTTATCTTGTTGCTATGATTTCACAATGAGTCAGACCTAATGTGCAGTGGGACGATCTTCGGAAATGAAACAAGCGCGTCCAAAGTGAATCATTACTGAAAGGGTCCATCACTTGGGCTCCTTCTGATAAACTATCTAATCAACCTTCTTTATTTTTTCTTTTTTAAACCTGTTTGCAGGTTAAATCCATATTTAGGAATAGTAAGCAATGAATTCTCTTACAACTCCAGCTGTAGAAAGTACAGCCAATAGAACCTCAGCAGTAATTTCCAGTGAATGAAATGTGTAGACTCGGACATAAACCCACACTAACATCTCAGGCATATCTCCAGCACAGACACGCCAGTCTTCTGCAATCGCCTTCTTCCTGATAGCGCCTGATTCTTCCCGCGATGTCCCACATAATGCTGCCATTGACGCAGAGGTGACAGGCAGCATGCGAGGCATGAATCCTGCGCTTGTGGCGGGAACCGAGCCGCGTCCCGCATGCTTGGGCCATCGCTGCCACACCGCCGGCGTGAATCTGGCCATTTTAGCCGGAGTCCACACAGAGGACACTTGTGTGGCTCGGGCCGGCTGAGGAGAGGGACATGGGGAGGAGTCTGTGTCTGCACGCTGCTGATCAACATCTCAGAATAGGCCTCTGTCGGAGGGCTGTGAAGGGAAGAGTATTAAAAAGAGAATGAGAAGAACGGAGAGTTTACTTTGCTTAATCAGAACCAGCTGAGAGAGTGAAGAAGAGAGAATGGGAGAATGAGAGGGTTAGAGAGAGGGAGAGAGGGGAAGAGAGAGAGAGAGAGGGAGAGAGAGAGCAAAGAACAAGTACTTTCTTACTGAAGCCCCCAGAACTAGGATGAAACTTTACATTCAGCTGGGTGCCTTGCAGAGAAATGGCGTAATTTCCATGAGGAGCACAGGCATTTCTTTCTTCTAGGCCGTTTTGAAGCTGATGTAGATGTTGCAAAGGATGAGAGATGAATGGAGATTGTGTTTCTCTTTCATGGACTTACGAATGCTGCAGGAAACACCCAGAACACAATCTCACTAAATGAGTGCTAATGCTTTAATGCATACAATTTTATATCACTAATATTTCAGCTTTAGAAAACAATATTTAAATAATTACTTCTCATTATAATGTGGAGAAGAGAAAGTGTTACAGATTCTTTCTTTAATAGCAAATCCTCTAATTAACATATTTTCATTACCTCTGCAAATGAATAATTTAGGGCTTTGCGATAGCCATGAATTATTGGATTTTTGTACAGTGATAAATTTAAGGGGACACAGAGTTCAATTTGGGCTTCAATCTAGGAGCTGACATGAGTAATTAGCAGACTTCCTTTTAGCGTCTGTCTGTGTGTCAGTTCCCTCACAATCAGGCTATATTCACACCACCATTCTTCTCCGTAAGATCCCATTTTGTAATGTTTCAACTGTTTTGTATGTATATGAGGTCTGGGATTAGGAGTCTTTCATTATGAGATCGTGTGTGTGTGTGTGTGTGTGTGTGTGTGTGTGTGTGTGTGTGTGTGTGTGTGTGTGTGTGTGTGTGTGTGTGTTAATGTAATAGTAAGGAAGTAAATCACGTTTTCCAGTACTGATTGTTCTTTTTCTTCTTCTTCTTTTTCGTCTTCTTCGTCTTTTAATTAAACCACCACAGCTGATAAAGGCCCTGATGGAAGAGACCTCGCATGAAAAGTGAAAAGATGGAGTAGATGACACTTTCCTTTGAAGGGTGGAGAAACTCCCACTGACTGCCAGATTATACATCATCTCTTTTGATTTTTGCACTTTTTAAACACAAGAAAAGCAAATGGCCCGATCTTTGCAGTGGACCAGTGAGAGACATCCATCAGAAACAGACAATCCACTACAGCAGAACCGAAATTATAAAAGTGCTTTTCACTGGGCACAGTGACGGAGCACAGGACCTTGGCCCAGAACCATATTTCCTTCTTGCTCTGAAAGAAATATTTGCCAAATATCTCAATTATGTCAAAGTCCCACAGCTGACTGAATGGCACAGAACGGTGACGGCATGACAAACGGGCATGACCCAAACACACACACACACACACACACACACACACACACACACACACACACACACACACACACACACACACACACACACACACACACACACACACGCACAGAGACACACACACAGACCAACCCTCTCTCACCCACTCGCTAGCGTCAGAAGTACTGAGGCCTGCCCCTCCACTGCTGAGCGGCTAACAGCGCTAAAATGATTTATGCCTTCTGTCTCCTACCTCCTGTCCCCCTCCCCCCACACTTGTTCAAAGTAATGAAATTCCTCATTTGAGGCAGCCTGACAGATAGATTGGAAATCAAGAACACCAGATAAGTAATGCCGTTTTGATGCCCGCCGGAGCCCTGATTGATTCGAAAACTCCGCTAAACCATAGGAGGTATTACTGGGCTGAATGAGGAACACCACCTATAATTCAGGACAGACTATTTCACCATTTCATGATGCTTAGGTTGCTGCTGGACATTATGATGTGAAAGTGGAGGTTCGGACGGCCATGTCTGCTCATGGAGGCATACTGAAAAACGGAGAGTGAGAAGAAAGAAGATAGCAAAATACAATGAGAGATTTGATTTTTGTTTTGGCCAAAGCGCTCAGTTCTACACTTGAAGACAATTCCTGTCATCTACACTTTAGGTGGTGTGCCTACATCAGGTAGCCCCTCCCCCGCTCAGACAGAAACCTCCAGGGACGGGGCTTCATTAATCCGGTTCTTGACAACTCGGCTGCCAAAGAAATATTAACCACTCTCTCATATCTGCGGGCACGTACTGGAACCTTACTTTTACATACTACATTCACGATCCGCTCAGCCTTTTACATAAACTTCTAGTTGACCTTTAGCTCCGCAGTGGTGGTTGGGTGGGGATTTCACTCTTTTTGTGAGTACATTTAATTAGTGTTAGTGAGGTTAAAGCGGAGAAGCAACACTGCTCCGTGCAGATGAGCTGCAGTGGTTGGTAATACAATCTGTCGACTGCTGCTGACAGGAGACAGAATTTTAAAACAGCCTGAACTCCTGAATGATTGATTATGCCAATACATTTTGTGGAGGTCATATCGATTGGTTTTGGAAAGTAAAACTCCGCTGCCTTTGGTCAGTTCACACATTTCCCCAGAGCGGGAGGCCCCCAGCACTCGCACACACGCACCACCTCAGTCGTGCATCAAAGGAAACACTCTCACCCACAAGGCAACAGATTTCGTCAGAGAACGGAGATCGGTTTTGTCTGTTCTACAAATGAACATATGGATGTTATTACAACTTCATTAAAATTATTTCACATAAATGCTAACCTACATTATGAAATGGCAAGGTTATGAAAACACATTGGCAATGCTTTCAGCTTACAGTAAAAAAAAAAAAAAAAAAAAAAAAACGAAACGAAAAATCACGTTCCAAAGGAACTTTATGAAGTTATGGTTTTCTCTGGAAGGCAGACACTAACACAAGTTTATTGGTATGGCTTAAACTTTTAGGCAGAAAAACATGTCAAAACGCACTTGCTATGACTGTCATCAAAAAGGCCAAACAAGAAACAAACAAGGTAAATACAGTAACAGCATGCTGTATACAGCGTGTATTTATTCACATGATACAAGTGAACAGTAGATCTGCAGAGGACTGCTACAGTTCTATGGCGCTTACAGTATCAGGACAAGGTGTCATAATAAAGCAGCACCCAGCTGAAGAAAAAAAAAACCATGGCATTATGGGGCTTTATGCCAACGCTCTGTTAGCTTGTGCTGTTTCACGGAGCTGTGTACTCGGAGCACAGAGCGCTCGTCTAGAGGCCCGAACCGCCGGTGTCAATCAAAGCCTGCAGGCCCCTATCGACCGGGCCTGGCTGTTAAAAGCAGAGGTGTTGGGGGAGAGGAGTGCAGGGGGGGGGTCAGCTAAACATGTATCATAGCTGATCAATATGGGCCAAGGAGCACAGTGATGGAATAAACATGTAGCTCATCCCCTATTCCACACGGAGCTCCCAACACAGCCCCTCCCCATAATAGAAGGACGCGGGTTACCTTCTCATCCCCGGCAAACCGGGAGCGTTCCTCTCACATCTGGACGACGCTACAGTGCAGCGGAGCGAGAGGTAGGGTCAGGGGTGCGGACGATGAAAGATCAGGAGAAGCGTGTGGGATTCGGCCCGCCCCAAATCTCCTGCCCCCTTGTTCTGGTTTGCGCTAATGAATCAAGTCGCACTCCCCAGACGAAGTCAAATAAACACATGCTGATCATTTCGCATGTATTTGGAGTGTGGGGGCGATTTGCACATATTACGTCAGTATATCGTGTGTTTAGGGATATTCCAGGGAGACATCACACATATCAATCTGATCCCTGGATCAGATGAGGTAATGTTATATTTCAAAGAACCAAATCTTTACCAGGTGTTATTAAATGGAGACGTTAGAAGAAGAGAACTGTAGAGAACAGCAGATACGATCTAAAGATGACCACATTAGCAATATATTTTGACAGGTTTTTTTTTTTTCCTTTGTGGTCTTCAGTAAATTTCTCTGCAACAGACTTTTATAAATATATACGTATGTTTATATAAATTAATGCTTGTGCTGTCTGATTCTGGCTCACGATAAACCACTGGCACCGACATTATTATAAATCAAGACAGCATGAGTGCTGTAGTTACTGACACATGCACACAATCACAAATATGGTGAAAGGTCTCGGCAGAGGTCTGAAATCTGGTTCTGCTCTCTGGGGCAAAGAGTTCCCATTAGTCCCACTTCGCCCTCACGACGTCTTCGGTGCCAGAGCCGCTCACCTTCCCCGCCCTCGTGCTGTGACCCTGTGACCCCTGACAGCTGCCTGAGCTGGAGTAGCTTAGTAGCTCGCCGTCGGGCCGAGCCGGGCCAGGGCCGTGACTATGACTCCTGCACGTCGCTGGAGGAGGAACGTGGGAGGATCGGAGAGCTTCTGACCGCATCCTCCTCCACTCCTCCCCTCCACTCCTCTCCTCCTCCACTCCTCCCCTCCTCCACTCCTCCCCTCAACTCCTCTCCTCCTCCACTCCTCCCCTCAACTCCTCTCCTCCTCCACTCCTCCTCTCCACTCCTCTCCTCCTCTCCACCTTCCTGTGTCCCGTCTGCTGGAGACGGGTTTGTCACGGTTGCGTCTCCCTGGTGTCAGAAGAGACGGCAGCGGGGCCACCCAGCTCCTGACTTTAGCTACATTAGTGTTGGCCCCTCCCTGCAGGGGCCACATATGTTAAAGGCATCTGCGCCATTGACAGTATGTAGATCCAGCTGTCTGTAATTCGCCTCTTACTAAAACACCTGCAAAATCATTTGATGAGGA
>NC_135227.1:15344765-15380412 GCF_052324685.1 Brachyhypopomus gauderio
GCTAAGCTTAAGTGGTGTAAGTGCTGACATGGACGTGAATTAGCCAGCACGGGGAAAGTGTTCCAGAGAAGCGCAGGTCCGTGACACACTAAACTTGGAAATCCAAAAATCAGTAAAACTGGCACTGGAGACTGTATTCTGGGTCTCCTCAGAAGTAGCTTAACAAGTTAGTGACAAACACACGTAGGGGCCTTAACAACAGGGCCGAAAGGAAGAGAAAGAGAACACGAGCAGCTCACAGATTCTGGTCCTTTCTGTGTCTGTACAGAGATGTTTTTTTTTTTGTACAGAAACCTCTAGTCTCTTTGGCTTGATGTGCAGCAAAAAAACAACCACTGGGTGCTTGTAAAATCACCGTCTTACACAGTACCTGTCGTTCAGCACCTGTAACTTTTTTGATGATTTTTTGTTTCACGTGAGGTTAAATACAGATGACTTCTGGATTTTACGTCCTTTAAACATTACATTCATGTAGAATGGCTGTCAAAAACAGCTACACAGAAATCGCTCAAATTTGCATGCAATCATGCAAATCTCCCTGTTGCTCATTCCCCAAACATCTTTCTATTTATTCATGTTTTCGCTTCTTGCCGGGCATATCTATTACAGAGCTGTAGGTAATACTTTGAATACGATGACATTAAAGGTTGTAGGTGAGAACATTTATTGTATCTTTTAAAAAGAGGCGGAGACGCAGAAACACAAACATGGTGGGTGAAGTACTACAGCCTCCAGAGGGCTTGCGGTCCAGCCGGAGGGTCCATGGCGCTGGAAGAGTTATACCCCTCTGCACACCTGCTTGAGTGAGCAAATATTCAAAAGCCCAGACAGGGTGATGCCAGCATGCAATAACGTGTAGTGACTCCCCGCAAAGCGGCACAGCTGCAACGCCGGACAAGGGCGCCTCGCTGATTTGCATGATTTCAGGTGCTGTGCTTTCAAAAAGCGACCAACCAAGTCCCTTTCCATTTCCAAAGAGGTCAGTGAGGCTCGGAGACGGATGCCTCCTTGGTTGCAGGGTGAGCGTCCCGTTGGGCTCCAGCTCCAACGTATTGGCCCCAGCACGGTGTGCATGGTTGATCACTGCCTGGGCAGCTCTGAGATGAAGAATGGGGGGGTTGAGTCTTCGAGTGATAGCATTTTGACCAATGGGAACGAGCCATTGAGTATTTCTACAGCAAACGCATGAAAGAGTCATTAGAAATGATGCACGTGATGAATTCAAAACATTCTTTGGACATATGCTAAATTTTTGTTTCAATCATAGCAGTTCTTCAACAAAACAATGAAGAATGTGAGTTTATCAAAAACTAAACATGAGATTGCTAGTAGGGAGGCATTTTCTTCATCCACCAGCCCTTTGAACGGTGCACTCCAGGAGAGTGAGAGTACGCCCAAACTTGAACGGTGCACTCCAGGAGAGTGAGAGTACGCCCAAACTTGAACGGTGCACTCCAGGAGAGTGAGAGTATGCCCAAACTTGCTGATGTTGTCAGCTCCCTTGTCTCCTCGCCCTTGCCCCCTCTCCCTCTTATTTCTCATCTTTGGCTCCTCCTGTCTCTGCCATGGCTCCATCCGCGTGACTCTTCTGTGGACATGACGACATGACCATAAACTTCCTTCAGCTCTCTTTGCTGAAGGGGAGTGGAAGAAACACCCATTAAGAATGCTGGCAGAACTCTCTCAGAGACAGTGGAGGTGATCTGTTGATAATCAGGCCCTGGATTTCCAACCCTGTGAGTAAGGAACCCTGCGGATGCAACACACGTTCCACACCGATGGGCCGTGGTCAGGCCCAGACCTGCACTCCGCACGGGAGCTTTCTTTTACCCAGACCCGCCCAAGCTTCCCCTTTCATCCAATATATCTGACTTTCCACAGAAATGCTCCACACATGGCCGGTCGTTTTAAACCAGCGCACGGCAAGGCGGACTGTTTCTCAGTCATTCTTAATCAAGCAGTTTTTCAATATGCAGTTGAAAGAAAAAAAAAAAGATCATGTGGTTTTGGCTGTACTTTTCAAACTCTATAATGCAAAAAGTAAAATGGGCAAATAAATAAATAAAGCATGGAAATTGTTACATTTTGGAAGAGGGTTATTGCTTTCTTGGAAAACAAATTCGCCTAGGACTGTTATTAGCTGTTTCTTGTTCTCACAGGATCGCTGATGACATGCTTTCAAAAGTAATTTCATTATCATGCACCCAGCATGAACAGAATAATGAGAATTCCACAGAGTCTCCATGACTGTCGTTGAGATGTTCAGATCTTAATGGGGTTGAATGCAGTTTCGCTTTACTCTCGTATCAAAGCACTGATGTCATCACACATTCAAACAATCCTATTAGAATTTCGCCTTTCGTCCGTTTTGCCATAATCACGGTTAAATTAGTTGCGTTTGAAACTACGGCAGGAGCGCGGAGTGAGGAGGAGGGCGGCGTGGATGACGAAGATAGGGATGAATGGCGCGGTCGTCATTCACACCGGCCCTTAGATGATAATTGTTCGAAGTGCATGCCATATCAGCTCAGCTTGCTGGCCTGTAATTGAGCACATGTTGATATGATGCGCGGATTGCGTATGTCGAAATTATCGGTAATTGCTTCTGCAGGCATGGAACTGCTTATTCCCTCAATAACGAGAATTAGGCGGAACACGAGCGCCTTTTCAGCGGCCTGGCCGTGCATGCCTTAGCTCACAATTAACAGAAATGCAAATTTCCCTCCAAAAACAGACTCCAGGTACACGCTTCCCCATGCAGCGTCTCCACCCAGCTGACACGACGAAAACATGAGTAGGTGTCCTCACGTCCTCGGAGAGGTTGTGGCACGCTCTCAAGATCCTGCCTGTTTAGGACGATAACTCCTGGGTTCGACGTCCCTTGGTGGGAACCTTCCCATAATCCCTTCACCATACAGATTTCGCTGGCTGAAGTAGCTTTATCCTATTATCACAGGAATTATACAAATGTAGATGCCCATAATCCACAAGTTGGTCCTGATGCCTCTAGAAACTGAGCTATTTAGAAGCTTAACGGCACGCCGGCAAACAACCCGCACTGGCTACGCGGTGCAGATATCTAGAGGGTCTTCCACACGCGGTGCAGATATCTAGAGGGTCTTCCACACGCGGTGCAGATATCTAGAGCAGGGGTGCTCATTACGTCGATCGCGAAGTGTCGGTCGATCGCGAAGGAATGTGCGTAGATCGCGTCACATAAAATAGTAGTAGATGAATCGCACATTTGCACTGACGGTTGTATTTTGACTGACATTCACGGTAGCCAATTTGCAATCCACTCAACAAATTACGTTCGCCACAACCCCCCCCCCCCCCCCCCCCCCCCCGCTCAACAAATTACGTTCGCAACCCCCCCCCCCCCCGGCTCAACAAATTACGTTCGCCGCCACCCCGGTAGATCTTTCTGACTTGGTCATCTTATAAGTAGCTCGCAAGCTGAAAACTGTGGGCACCCCTGATCTAGAGGGTCTTCCACACGCGGTGCAGATATCTAGAGGGTCTTCCACACGCGGTGCAGATATCTAGAGGGTCTTCCACACGCGGCCCAGACTGATCCTCCTCATCTCTGCATCTTAACAGCGCTCATGCGACGCTCAGATTTTCATTTAAAGCAAGTTCGCTTAAACCACTTTTATGTCTCTGTTTCAACTAACGGTGGGTTGCAAACACACACATGCCGTCGGCAGAGTGTTGATGATAGTAGTAAAAACACAGGCTCCTGTCATTATCTGGATGCAGGGCTCGTCAGGAGTCACACGGCTCTGCTGTGATTTCCTCTCCTGTGCATGGCAGAAGGTGGAGAGCAAAAGAAACAAATTAAATTGTGAAAATAAGCCTGCTCAGCTGTGTCAAACGCTATCGTCAGGGAACGAATGTTTTATGGATACTTGGAGGACCTGATTCAAAAATAATGAAAGCCAAATTGCACTTCTCTAATAAAACAGGTCTGCTTTTGCATTAGCTCCCTTTGATGCCTCATTTGGTATTGGCCAGCTTCTTTTATTTTCACAAGGAATAAAACTGACGCTCAATCGGCGTCCTGCTGTAAATAACCACGTTTCTCCCAGACATCTACAGGAATCCGCGTGGCACATCTTATGGTTTCCATCGTGGCCGTGGCATGAATATTCATGTGTCCCTTTTCCATATCCAAGGTTTCCAGCAGCGCCATACAGGGGCTGTGGGAAGGGGGGGGCACAGTCTGCTCTCTGAACTCAGCAGGTGGCCAAGTGGAAGACGTGATAACTAGACGGACCTGGCGACGGCATCCCAGCAGCCCGATGCACGGCGTTCGCCTAATGACACAGCATGCAACAGATCTCAGGATGAGACCCCGTGCTCGGGGGGAGGAGGGGGGGGGGGGGGTCGTGTTTCTCCACACAACGAGGACCTCCACTGTATGACCTTCCGAGGACAAAGACAGCCACTGAGTATAATAGAGCTCTTCCATTGCTTATTTATCCATTTAAGCGCTTGCAAAAGAGCCGACCAGGTCTTAAACTGAGCTGGAGTGAGACTTTACTCACTTGTCATTACCCATATGTCTCCATGTGCAGCATGGAGAGCTTCAGGTCCCACATTACCACAGCGATTACAGGACTTCTCAGGACACCTGTAAAGCTGTAATACAGTATTTCATTACAATGGTGTAGAGAACGCAGGCTAGTCTGACTTCATCCTCCTCGAAACAGATGTGCTGAACAGTATGTGCTGAATTAATAGCCATCATCATTTTGTGATGGGGCTTTGGAAAACGGAGACGTAGCATAAAGATCCAGGGGGTCTTTCTAAACTCCGAGACCAGCGCTTAACGGTGCCACAGCCGGAGAGCAGCCGATTACTCCCCTTAATAAAATTCATTTCCACCAGCTGCTGGTCCAGTTTCACTTAGGAAGACAGAAATAAGCTGCTGCCACCCCTGCCTGAAGGAATCTGAGAACTATTAAGCGGCACTGAATGTGCAGCCGAATCACCAGAAGCAAACAGTAGGGGGTGCTGAACCTTATTTGCCACTTGCATTGTCTCTCTAAATGACATATCACTCTCTGTCTTAGCCAAAACCCACCATTTTTTTTTTACTAAATGAGGTAAAACTGTACACTGAAATAAATTTAAGGGCAGAGTAAATATGATAAAAGGTTAGTGGAAATCACAGATATACAACAATGCTTCACACAGCTCAGGTTTATAATGTAGAACTAACCACTGAGCACCTGAGAGTCAGTCCCGGATTTATTTAATGGCAATCCTTAACAAATGAAACGGCATTCTGATATTCCTTCATGATTACAAGAGTTTATTTTGGGGCCTGCAAAAGGAAAATGAAAATATTGATCTTTGCCTGCTCAGATGATGATGCCTGCTCACATGATAAGATATTCCTATCCAAGATCGACTGGCCTCTGTCCTCCTGCACTTGAGAACTTACCAAATGGATTCATCTCACAATCTGCTAAGTCCTGCTCCTCATTCTGAAACATTTCCAGATCCTTTTGGTTTACAGACAATAAAATAAATGGGCCAAGCAAAACGAAAGATGTGAATTTTTATATTGAAAATCCAGTATACCTCAGCTTGGATAAGATTCTGAAAATGTTCCTCAGTTTGGATAAGATTCTGAAAATGTAAATTATCTTCAAGAAGCATCCATCCATCGTCTTTACCGCTTTATCCCGCTAGTTGGGGTCACGTGACAGGGTTTGGTGGCTGGAGCCAATTCAAGAAGCATAGAGGTAATTTTTTTCTAAAAAAAAAAAGGGATAGTTGATATGTAGTCTCAACAGCAGTCAGATGAAGCTAGCCACTCTGCCACAGTGCCATCTACCTCTGCAAGGTGGACGTTGCCTTTAGAAGGTCCTGGCACACTAGAGCTGCCATCAGAAATGACATCCAGGAAGACCTGCACTGTGGTCTTACCCTCCGCCGCACGTCTGGACGGCTGGAAATAGTGACTGGGCAGAACGGTGGTCCTTGGGTTCCATCAGAGGAATCATTGGAGCCAATTCGCTTCCTGATGAGGCATGAATCCAAATGGCAAATTCTGCTCAGGAGTGATTCATTGTAATTGTCACACTGGGACCCCCTATTACACCACAGTGGAACGGGTCACTGCATCAGAAAATTAAAGCCGGGGCATCCATTTTAATTCTATTTGTAAATTCTCGCCCGTGGGATGAAGATGTGCTGAGCCCACACAAATACCCACGGCCCCCAAGCGGGCCCCACACTGGCCTCTCCTCTGTGCGCCCTGCCCTGTGCAGTGCAGTGTGGAAGAAAGAGGTGGTCCATGCATTGAAGCTTATCGTACGTGTGTGTGTGTGTGTGTGTGTGTGTGTGTGTGTGTGTGTGTGTGGGCACCCTGACTCCATGTTACTCATGCAGGCTGTATGCCCCAGGACTACATTTTCTTTGTTCCATCTATTGCTTTTGTTCTGTATGTGGACTTGCTCATTTTCACCACCACAATAGCCAACCTTTACATCGCGAGCAGGTATTGTCTCGTGTACATTCATCCTATGGAGAGATTCGGTGCAAGCTCTCTGCACTGCTGAGGTATAAAACGATTCAATTATTCTTTTTGAATTTAATGAAACATCAGGGAATCAGGCTGAAATTGATATTGGGCACAAACTATTACTGAGTTAATTATTGCTGCAGGTACTTTCACGTCTTCAGCATATATGTGCTTTCTCTGCCAGGATACGCAATATTCAGTAGCATTATGTGTGATTAATTGATATGGTGAGTTGATGGAGACAGCGTGAAGTAAATGAAATTAAAAGGGCTGAAACTAGAACATCCCCTTATCAGCTATATAATGACATAGTTTGATGGTTACCTCTAGAATATTATTGCCCGAGGCCTTAAATAGCCTCCACCAGTAAGACGACATGGTCAGACCCAACACGGTTCTTCTGAGGATTCTGCTCGTCTTTGTGCACCACATCAGGCAATGATTTCTCAATGTCCAGCAGTCACAGTTTTCTACCCTGTATATGTTGTGCATAACTTCACCCGGGTGCTAACACACTCGCTCTCATCATCAGACATGCCACCTTTGTACCGTTGTTTCAATAAAATGTACACAGGCAAACCACTAGGGACTCCTTTTAAAAGCTTGGCTCTGCTTTCATTCATTCGACATGGCATGCATTTGGAAGCAAACACGTCCATGAGATTTTCAGTGGAGGTCAATGTTTTGGACATTTGTGAACCATGCATGTGTTTCAGAACTAACTACAGTGGATTTTTGTCCTCATTATTTTTCTGGATTCTGGATTCCTGTACTGCGAGTCCTGTTTCACTGTTACAACACACCACATAGGAAGTCTGGGAACTTACACTGGTCATTAGCTAATAACAGGAATCACTTAAAATGAAGGTGACACCAGCCATACCATCCAGTGTCCCAGATTTGAGAAGCAACTTGTAAGACTAGAAGAAGATGACATTACGTGGGTGAGACAGATTAGTCTCTATAACACTGCAGGTGACATGATCATGTATTTCATCAATTGGCATTAAGTTGAAACACCTACACATGTCTTAAAACACATACACTGCACATAATACACAGAACATATGCTGGAGTTTTACACAAGTGGTTCCACTGTTTCTGTATTTGAGACCACACCTGAAGCACAGCAAGAAAGATCGTGTTCAAGACGAAACAGAATATTGTGAGAAAAAAAATAAATAAATAATATAATAATATATATATATATATATATATATATATATATATATATATATATATGTTTGGGTTTCCTATAGAGTGAAATGGTCCAAAACACCCACACGCATGTCATGTCTATAAAGAAGTGCAATAGCACAGTGTGTCAATAATGTGTCTCAGCTATTCTGCTCCACCAGAAAAACACATAAATTGAATGACTGGATATGAAGCCTACTTCAATACTTATGATGATAAGTCATCCATTTTTCTAAACTTGGACCAGCCTTTTAACATTTTTTAATTGACTATGAAATTAGTTAGAAAAAAAACTGGGATGCAAGCTTTGCCAAAGATATTAAACATGCTCAAATGTGTACAAATTACATTATGGTGTAAAACGCCTTAAAAAATAATAAAATACAAAAAAATAAATAATAAACTTCAAAAAGGAACAGATGGGCAGAGAACGCAGTTCAGATCTGAGCATAAAATATCCCTGAAGAACTTTTGAGTTCTCTTAAAACACTTTTCCTTTTGCCTCTTTCCAGAGTGCTGTCAGCCACATATACACGCACACGTATGTACACACATATACACGCACACGTATGCACACATATACACGCACACGTATGTACACATATACACGCACATGTATGTACACACATATACACGCACACGTATGCACACATATACACGCACACGTATGTACACATATATACACACACACGTATGTACACACATATACACGCACACGTATGTACACACATACACGCACACGTATGTACACACATATACACGCACATGTATGTACACACATATACACGCACACGTATGCACACACATATACACGCACACGTATGTACACACATATACACGCACACGTATGCACACACATATACACGCACACGTATGTACACACATATACACGCACACGTATGCACACACACACATGCACACATGCATGCACACGCACACACATGCACACACACATACACGCACACGTATGCACACACATACATGCACACACGCATACACGCGCACGCACGCACACACACACACACACACACACACACGCACGCACACACATGCACGCACACACACACACACAGACACACACACACATATGCACAGCTGGGCTAAAAGTGCTGTGTAATGTGTCCTGAACTCCACTCACCCAAACCACCCGCCCCATCATCATCTTCAAATGCTGCGCTAGTTTGATGCTCTGACGTTTCTGCAGTTCACTGTGAGCAGAGAACAAAAATGAGATCATGACAATTGGGACAATTTCCAAGGATGTCACTCATATCTAAAAATAAGAGGACAAGTCCATTATTGAGTCTGGGAGGCAAAAACCAGGAAAGCAGGCAGATGTTACGGGAAGGAGACAGATGTGTCTTATGTGAATTATGAGGATATCTGTGGGATTATCCCTTTGTGGGATTATCCCTTTGACAAATTACTTCTTAACTGATTATATTTCCAGATCTTCACCTGCATCTTCACCAAATCAACTGCAAAAAAAATGTGGCACATTCTGAAAAAGTGGCAACTTCAGGAGGTCCTACATTTAGGTTCTCACAGAGGGAACATGCAAATTCACAGAGGCAGGAAAGATGTCCAAATGCTTCATTCAAAAGCAGCAACAGGACCTTAGAAGGTCCCCCCAAGCAATATTCACAGGTTGGCACTGTGTAGCATCTTAGCAAGCACGACTTAACTCAAACAGACATGTCAGCCATACAGACAGCTGCCATCACTCTTGGTCTCCATCCTCCAGCGGGTCTAACTCATCCAGCCAGAGGCCTTCAAACTCTCCTCTCCCCCAGGGCCAACCTATCATGTTAGAGGGTAAAAACACCCAGAACACTCAAAAGCCAATACAGTCAACTATAAATAAGCACTCGCTTCAAGACATATAGCCTTCTAGATGACAGAGCTTTGCTAGGTAATGAAAGCTAGTTTATTTTTATAGCACAGGACCAACAAGCTTGAAGAAAAAAAAAAAACGAACATGTCAGATCTATCACCAGTCAAAGGAAAGGTATACAGAAGCCAAACTAGATAGTAGGCAATACCTGGAATAAAAATTGACTCATTAAGTTGTTTATTGCCCCCACACGCTACCACTGTTCACATTTCCAGGCCCCTCTGAGAAATAAGGGGTGCAATAGAAGTCCGGTAAGTGGGTCGATGATGGCAGTGCTGGTGCTCCTGCCTGTCATGTGTGCCGTATGATAATTATTAATTCACTCACCGCTCGGGCCGACCAGCCCGTGACCCCGAATGACCCAGGTGAAATTGATTTTGTCTCTGGACCTGAAGAAAACCCACGCAGAGCTAAGATCAGCACTAGCATCAAAAGTGAGGGGGAACATGGGGGGGGGGGGGGGGGGGGGGGGGTATGTGTAAGAGAGATGGAGAGAGCAAGAGAGAGAGAGAAAAGAGAGAGAGAAGTTCTTGAGAAGTTAGGGAAGGGGAAAAGCTCCACTCTCAGCACACAGTGTGGTGGAGAAGGTGTTTAAGTTGAGGGGAGATAAACGGTTTCGATGAGTCACTTTGCCGGGGCAGCTGGAGCAGAGGATGACATAGGGCCTGGTAGAGGCTGTCATTTAATAGCCTAATTTCCTGCCTGGCCCAGCAGAAATATCTGTCTGACGATGACAGCTGATGGAAATGCAGCAGGATTTGATCTGCTCCCTGGTGCAGGACAAGTTCAGACGCATCTCTCCCCCAGGGTCCTGCAGGCAAGCGTGTAGGTGTGTGTGTGTGTGTGTGTGTGTGTGTTGCAACCCAAGATCGTATGCACATTGCTTATCCTCATATTCTGGTCCATTCATTCTCAAAATGTCAGTGAAAGGAAAGTGCCATAACAAGCAGAATATGTCAGCAGTAGTTCTGGTTTGATTACTAGGCTTAATATGGGCAAAATCTCTCAGCATCTCATCAGAACATGTTCCTTCTTTGAGCTGATACTCAATAACGATTAATCCAATCTCCTCTGCAAAGGAAAGCCTGTTATTAGATATTCTGAATGCTCTCTGCTAGCAAATGAACTTTTTCAAATCGAATGAATAGGATAGTCATGTGAATGCAGCCTACAGCTCTGTATTGCCATCAAGCAGTTTGCTTAATCTAATAATGAATATCAATTGTCTATTTTGTAGCTAATCATTAAAAGTAGGCAAGCATAATTAGAGTATCACTGCTTCCTTTTTTTTTTTTTTATTTACAATTACCAATATGTGCCGTTACTGCTAAAAAGAGACAAGATTCAGGGACAAATGAACAGCCTCTCAGCTTGAAGTAAATATTTCATATTGGCATACAAACAAACAGTCGTCTCACAGAATCAACAATAGCTTTGGCAACATATTAATGTTTTAAAGTGTTTTTTTGAGCTTTTCTTTCCTTGATATACTACACAGTGGCTACTGTACACACGTGCTGAAGGACGTCGTACCAGTGGAACGGTCCAAGTTACATCGCAGTCATCAGCAAGCTCAACTCTTGCCTAGTCCAGAAATGCTCCTCTTCCCCTACACGTGAACATCTTCCACATCCAGCAGCTGCTGTATGTTTTCCAGGCCTTCTTCCTCACCCACTGTTGCACCATATTTCACATTTCATGCTACAATTATGGTGCAACATCTCGAAGAACAGCCTGGTTGATAGCCTGGCAGTTAATAACGCTGAAAACACAAAACACATGTCCCAAACGTTCTCCCCTCTGTCTGGGTCTCATGGTTAATCCTGCTGTGTTTATAGTCAGCTCTCCATCATCGGAACACCAACAGCCAGAGGGTTCGTAATCTGAGGAACAGAGAATTATTCAGCTGGCAGCATCCCTCGTGTGGACGAGTGCGAGTTTGTGTCTGTTACTACTCTCACCCCTGCTCTACTAACACATGGCCCACTCCATCCACCACTTTCTGTATCGCCCTGGGCTAGTTTGTCAGGCCATCACCCCAGGAGCAGCGCAGGCTGGGCCAAACCAACTTCAAGAGCAATTATTTACACTATGTGTAGCCAGCCCGGTTCGAGTTAGCCGGTAGCTATGGACAACAGCAACTTGTACACAGAACAGGTGAGCTCATAAAACCCCCACTCGCTGTAGCCAGGAGGAGAGGCAGTAAAATTCATCAGAGAAGAACAGGGTTGTGTGGAAGGGGTGAAGAGCGGTTAGACACAGCAGAGGACCTGAGGGAGTTCCTGCCTTCACACGGAAGTCTCCTTCCTCCATCACAGACCCTCCAGCCAAACAATTACACAGGTTGAAAATTGCTCTTCGGAAGAAGACACTTGTATTATGAGACAGAGAGCCAGACCCCCACACGAACCGCCACGGCGACATCAACTTAATTTAAAAGTAAATATGTGTTTACAGTGATGCACGCTGGCTTTCTCGTAGATTACACAGGCATTGTCTGCCCTAATTGTGTTTGGTAATGTGTTTCCTGAAACACAGCCATTGGTATTCATAGAATTCATGGCAAGTAAATGGATCTTTCCATCCTCGGACATGTAATTGAGGAGGCTTTGTGATTACAGCAGGAAGAGAGAGCAGTGGAGGGGGGAGGAGGGGAGGGGAGGGGAGGGGTTTGGAGGGGGGGGTTTGGGGGCCTGGGTCGTAGCGACAGAGGGAGTCTCATAGCACGACCCGAGTGTTCAGGCCTCACGCCTTAAATCCATAATTAACCTCCTCGGTCCTTCTCCAGGCTGTGATTATGGGGGTTCACGGAAAGAGAGTTCCCCTTTATGGCCGCAGACGGGCCCCCACTGCACTTTAATGCGCTTGCTTACTGGTTCCCCGGGCGGCCCGCTCAAGGTGACGGAGTCGCGAGTGAGGGAGCCCGCCGCCACCGGCTCCCAGCTGCACCTCGGCCAACCGAGGCCTTGTTATGAAGAAAAATGGAAGCGGAGTCTGGAGCGGGCGCTCGCAGAAGGATGGATGGCTGATCTCCTCCGCGTGACCTCCTCATGGATCTCCAAGGACGATGGTGTTGTTCTTGGCCGTGCAGGTGCACAATCCTGTGTGAGTCGGAAGATGGGCCGTGCGTGGCGGTCGTTATGGTCTGATGGGTAAGAGGCAGTACGACGGGAGTGGGGGTAGTTGGGGGGGGCAGGATTGAGCCCCCGCCAGAGAAAGCGCTCCTAGATGAGAACCAGCAACAATGTAGCAGCTTTATCGCCTGTGGATCAAAAACATGGCCTCCTTCTCTCAAACAACATTGCTTCTAGAGCTTTCACACTCCACCCATCACAGGGATCACAGGGTACAGCGCTCAGGTAGAGGACCCAGTGACTAATCACACAAACAATCCCACAAATTAAACAGAACAACGCCCTCTGAATTAGTCGTGTAATTACCAGCAGGGCTGTAATTAGCAGTGGAGGATTACTGTTTACAGCATTTCTCACTACAACTAAACACATACCATCTCTAGCAGGTCCATGCTTTCTGATGTGGTTGAAAATGTCAGCGAATTAGCTTGGGCATATGTGCTGGCTGGCCTAGTGAGATTTTTGCTGGTAGTAAAACCACACAGGAAAAGAAAAAACAAAAAAACCTGGTTCCAATAGCAACAAGCGTTTTTTCCCAGCAGCCCCAGCAGCAGAGTCTTGTACCATGACAGTTCCAGAGATTAACTTTGATCAAGGAACCATCACAGCAGGATGTTGGATTCTCAATCTATCTGGTTTTTGTCTTGATGAGTCCTGCAGGAATGTCATGGACGTCGAATCCGTGTGTTCCTGAAATGGGGGAGGGAGGGAAATCCCCTTTCCATCCACAAATTCTGTTTCACGACAACAACAACCACAGAAACCCCCTTGAAGGATACGCAGGTAATCCCTTTCTCCTCTAGGCAGTTTAATCTGGACCAAAAGTCATTAAAACAGTAAAGGGATAACACAAAAGACTTTCAAGCCAATAGGCCTGCTGCTAACATGATTAGATCATTGATCCCCCAGTAAAGCCTGCGGCCTCCAGGTGCAAAATGACTTTTTAATGAAATCAGGGAAATCTGGTTACCCCTAAAATTACTGATCAGAGTTAAGGCCAGGTGACTGTGGAGGCATTTCATCCACGTCTGCACGCAAAGGTATTTATTTAGCTCCTTTCTACACCACTGCGCTACGGCTGGTGGCAGCGGAGAACGGTTTGATTGTAATTCGGCACGGGACCGGGTTGTCTCGACGTTTCATTACATTCTGGTTGTATACCTCCATCAGTGTCCTCATCAGCTTCCAAAGCCATGCTTCTTGGTAAGAGCACATTCCTATTAGGCTGGCATTAAATGCGATTGGGGCCGTCCTGCCACTGCTATCTGACGCTCACACAAACTTTTTCTACTTTATAAGCACATGGAATCTCAAACCAAGCGTTGATAGAAAAGCGCTGGATGGATTTCAGCAAGTTCCTCTCAGTTTCAACAGCAATGGAATATCATGCATGAGAAATTAGTCTCACGTTGGCACTTTGTTCTACAGCAGTTATTTCCTACAGTGGCACACTTCTACATTACTCATATGTAAAAGACTTCCAGAGAATTCATTAAAAAACATTACCAAGGAGCATGCAAGCGAGAAGAATACCCAAAGCTCATCTCCTCCTCAAGTCCCTGTGGACCTCAGTCATGTTCTAATATTCCCATAAAGACATCCCTTTTCCTATAGACACTTTTTTGTATTAATGAGACTGGATGAAATATCACTTAATTTCACATTTAATTACAGGCCATAATATTTCCTTCACTGGACCAGCTGTTAACGCAGAGCAGTTTCCAGTACTGATGGATGTGCCGTGTAGAAAAACATTAACATTTATGGGTTGGACCACCCGAAGACCACTTGCAGGCCTGCGTAGAAAACAGGCAAAACCAACAAGGCCCTAACATCACACAGCACTGAGCTCATGATGTGAATGTAGAACTAGGCGAGAAGGATCACGATGAACCCACATGGCACACAGGATATCTAACAGCAACCAACAGACCCCATTTCCCCTTTGATCCTAGCTAATATACTTCTGTGGGTTTTTTTTTTTTATATATAGTTGTGACATGCAAAACAGCATGGAGTGTTTACTCTGAAGCTGAGGAAGAAAGTCAGGGGTGCTTTACAGGGGAACTTCCCAGGAACAGAGGAGAACAAGTGTGTTTCGGGGTTTGCTTTCAACTCTTGTGTTTGCCATAGTGTAATGATGCTGAACGTTACTTTAGTGAGGATCGTGCAGACGAATGCCATACATTTCGTAGCTCCACCCATGGTCTCAGTGTGATGGGGGTCCCACCCCAGTGATGAAGAAACCGTGATATATCAGGAGATGGCAAATGCAACAATGAAAATATGGCACGATGTGCAGAAGGTGACCTGCAGGTACGAGGTGAACTATGGTTTAGGATTTGGTTTGAAACGTAATGTTGCTTGTTATCAGAAAAACATTCTGGTGAAATCGAAAAATACTTGTCAACTTATCAATTCTTAAGCTATGGCATTTTTCCTGATTAACTTGAGGAAATGAGTAAAATGTTGACACAACAATATTCTGTAATAATAGGTGAATCTCTATTCCCTGTAAACTTGTGAAAAACCCCTCTACAACCAGCTCTTAATAAATGCAAAGATCATCACCAGCATGGTTTCCGGTAAAATCATTATATCTCTATGGCCTTGATTCAGCAAATTGAGAAAATTTCCAGTGCACTCAATAACAATAAAATCATTATAAGAGTTTTTAATGACTTATTCAACACATTTAACAAAGTTACTCATAGTATCCTGCCACAGAAATTACAATATTGTGGCATTCAAAATGCAGATTTCAAATGGGTCAGAATGTATTTCAAATAGAAAACTGTGTGTTAAGACAGAGCTCTTGTTCCAGACTGAACAACGCAGATTGGGGAATTTCCAAGGGTCAATTTTATTGGGACTCCAATTGTTTTTAATATATGTTAACGGTCTTCATCTGGCAGCAAAGAATGAACTCTTTAGTTTGTTTGCTGACAGCATCAATATGTTTATATTTGATACATAATGTCACAAAAAATCCTTCTTGCATTAAACACTGATTTATCCTTATCTCATTTACTGTAATGTTATTTGGTCTAGTAATTCAAAAGGTTGTTTACATTTTCATCAGAAGAGTTTTTTCGGATGGTCAATTCAGCTAATTAGTCTAGTCCACTGTTGCAAAATCTTCAGCTAATTAGTCTCATCCACTTTTGTATTTTGAAATGAACTATTTTCAAATATGCCAGTTTATTCTCTTTTATAAACAATCATCTTCCTAATTGCGTTCAACTTTCAAGTTCATCATTATTCCACAAGATCTTCTAATAACCTTTGTAGAGCTTACTTTAGGATGTCAATTTATACTTTTTTCTCATCAATGGCATTCAATCTTCAACCAAGTTTACCAAGTCATCGAAAAAACTCAGTTTCATCAGTGTCAATAAACAGGCTAAAAACCATTTATACTCAGTCTAACAAACTTAAATGTAAATGTGTGTGTGAGTGCATGTGCGAGAGGAGGCGCATACGCGTGTGTATGCACGTGCATGTGTGTCTGTGTGTGTGCGAGTGGGGACGTGTGTGTGTGTTAATGTAAGGGAAATCATACTGTACAAGGCCTGACTGGGTTTTTTATTTCCATGCACACACTCTCTTCTTGTTTATTGTTTGTATTTACTGTACTGCCTTGTGCAAATAAAAAAAAACTTAAAATAATAAATGAAATGGCTCATCTTTATAAAAGGCCTACTGTGGACCTTTAATACAACCATTAAGCTTCAGTTCAAATATTAATTGCCTGGTATTGTCAGGGAAGTGAGTGAGGTTGCGCAAACAGCAAGATGCTGACAAGGCAGTTTAATGCAAAATGTTGCTGTGGGCTACATTTTGATGACAAGAAATGAATAATGCAAATATGATAAATTACAGGGCATGTAACACTTGACTAATTAATTATAATGAATCATACTGTGGTGGTGTGAAATGCAGTCACGTAGAGTATAAAATGTCTGGTTGATACATTGGCTGTGAGCGGAACAGTGTCTAGAGAGACGCATCACCCTCACCATCACCATCACTAATCCACAGCAAGCTATCATTAAATAAATAGACTGATCTATAGTCAGTTGTCCCCAGATAGAAGCTGAACAGGAGTAAGTCATCACTATATATACAGACTGGTTTCTGTTGTCAGTCTGGAGACCAAAGCAATTCTGCTTCATGTCGCCCGCGTCCTGATTGCACTGCATCCCAGATGGAATTTCATCCTAATTGACAGCTATTCCCCAGCATTCCTCAGATGGACACGGACAGGGGGAGTCTACCTGTAAGGGTCATTTTAGGGTTAGGGCATCTGGGGCCTGGGTGAAATATAGTGGGGCTTTTGTCAGGTTATCCCAACGCAAGCACTAACGTTACAGAGTCCACACATTATGTCTTCCTGTTCTATTCCTATTGCTCTTTCTCTCCATCAGTCAGAGACGGCGCACGGTCGCTCCATACATTGATCCGCAGATGGCACTTTCAGGTCAGGCCTTTGTCTCAGAGCCCTGGCCCGGGTGGAGTCTCTCTCTTTTCCCTGTCAGTTATAGGTGGTGTCTTGACACATTCGGCGTGTAAGTGTAGCAAGAGAACAGCGCGCATCTCTGACCCCCTGAACCCGTGTCTTTTTATCCCCTCAAGCGGGAGCCTCTTACCTGCCCAGAGCTCTTTAAACGTGTACCTGGGGACTGTTGAGAGAGAGAGACTTCTCGAGACAGCTATGGATCCCTTGCCCATGGCAGGGTGTGTATGGAGTCAAGCAGCCCCCAGATTTACTGCAGGGCTGCGTTCTTGCATTGTGTGTTGAGACTTGGAGCCGGAGATCTCTGAGTCAGCAGCTGCGCACTACTGCCGGTTTCCTATACTGTCAGCTTGATGTGCAATCACGCGCTGTGTACACTACTGGAGATCCAGGACTTCCTCCTCACTGTTTGTTTGGACGCGGGTCCATAACACAGTCATCTGGAACGCAGGCGCGCATTTAAAAGCATAAGCAAGGGATGCCAGGTAATCCGAGCCACGTAAGATCCTGTCTTGAGACAGTACAGGTTGCGCAGTCCGACTCAAGGCCGGGCCCGGAACGGCCCGGCTGAAAAAGCGCCAAACCCCAAACCGTAAACACCGCGCGCACGCCGACGTGCGGCATCTCGGGTGAACGCCGGCGGCGACTGATCACGTCGTGTTGCCTTTGGAGAGCAGCGAGGAAGCCCCGGCTCACTCGCGGAAGCTGTGATGTATACATTAAAGCATGGAGCAGGAGTGGGGGGAGGGGGCGGGACTAAAGAGGAGAAGGGATTGGCGGAGCCCTGCCCACAGCAACAGACGGCAGCCTATTGAATCGACGGTGTCCTCGCATGGCTACTCTCCCCAGCCTCCGAGCAGTGATGTCATCCAGCTGGAGCCGTGGCGTGCTCGGTCTGGCGCTGGCCCGCCGCGGCTGACAGACAGCCGGACTGCAGCCTCTCCGTGCTTTCACCTTGAGACGGCGCCCCCAGCTCCTCGGCGGCGAGCAGATCGAGTTCTCAAAACAAAGTCAGGCACGGGCGAACACGTCATTCATCACAAACAATATGTGAGGTGGTGGGAAGGGGGAGTTGAGAGGGGGTAATTAATGAGGGTTAATCACAGTCGTCGAGTGCACATGCTTCCTTTGAGTGGACCTCGGAGTTAATGCATTAGAGTGCTGATTTAATTATCAGCTCCATCTCCAGACGAAAACATCAAGTAAACTGACACCATGCTTACAACAAGCTCTCTCCTAGGGAGAATTTGCCAACAGCTATATGCTAAATTATAAAGATATATTGTTCAACTTTGACAACATGAGTGAGCACTTCTAAAGCAGCTCCAGGGTTTTTTTTTTTCATGCTTGCTTCTAATCCTCTTTAGGGCTAGAATGGCATTTGCAGTGCACAATAATGCAGTAGCAGAAAAGGCCATAGCAAACTGTGGCCTCGCTGTCTGAGATCTGATTTCATGCACAGGACATGGGGGCTGCATCTGCTCCACAAATAACACAAGGCCCGCCAGTCACCCCGTGCGAGCTGCCTCCCACCCGCACGGACGGGCCAGCGGCACCGGGGCTCTAGGGGTGGGGATGGGGCAGATTGAAGGATCTGCTTAAGAGGCGCATTTGCATGGCAGCGTGCATTTTGGTTAACAATGTGCCTCCTTAAGCCCTCAGCCGCCACTGTTTATCCAGCTGCTGCCTGCTGGCATCGGTCCCCCACAGAAGAGGGAAGGAGGGTAAGGGGGGGCAGGAGGGTAGGGGAGTATAAGGGTAGGGGGGTAGGAGGGTAAGGGGGGGTAGGATGGTAGGGGGGTAGGAGGGTAGGGGAGTATAAGGGTAGGGGGGTAGGAGGGTAGGGGGGTAGGATGGTAGGGGGGTAGGAGGGTAGGGGAGTATAAGGGTAGGGGGGTAGGAGGGTAGGGGGGTAGGAGGGTAGGGGAGTATAAGGGTAGGGGGGTAGGAGGGTAGGGGAGTATAAGGGTAGGGGGGTAGGAGGGTAGGGGAGTAGGAGGGTAGGGGAGTATAAGGGTAGGGGGGTAGGAGGGTAGGGGGGTAGGAGGGTAGGGGAGTATAAGGGTAGGGGGGTAGGAGGGTAGGGGAGTATAAGGGTAGGGGGGTAGGAGGGTAGGGGAGTATAAGGGTAGGGGGGTAGGAGGGTAGGGGGGCAGGAGGGTAGGGGAGTATAAGGGTAGGGGGGTAGGAGGGTAGGGGGGGTAGGAGGGTAGGGGAGTATAAGGGTAGGGGAGTATAAGGGTAGGGGGGTAGGAGGGTAGGGGGGTAGGAGGGTAGGGGAGTATAAGGGTAGGGGGGTAGGAGGGTAGGGGGGTAGGAAAGAGCAGGCAGTACTTCCAAGAGGAGGACGGAGCTGCTCAAACGCACCCCCAGCCTTCTCACAGTGCCCCCAGTGTGGGGACACCGTTCAGCTCAGTCCCACTCACCTTTTCCAGAATGTGCCGCACTTTGGCTCAACCTTAACGGCATAATTCACTCCCACAGTTTGAGGTCAAACAGACTTGAACTTTGCATACATTTCTCACAGATAAAAGAAAAAAACTATTATTTTAAACCATAAATATTTGAAAAACAGCACCATTTTAGATCTCTAAGAACTCATGTAGTTTGGAAGCGCACCCCCATTGCTCTGCTTTAGCTGGGATGGATGTGGCAATCGTTGACAAACAATGTGACACAGCAGCGTAGTTGTCGACATCATTCTCCAGGTCTACGTGATGCCTGGCGAATGCCCAGTGCCACCAGCTCTTCATCTTTCACAGCACCATAAACTAAGTCTCAGAGACACTCCGTGTCATCGCTTGTTTACCAGATAAGCTTTTGTCATCATTACCATGTCATTGTGTCATTGCTGGCTAAAAACAGCAAACGGCAGAGGACTGAGAATGTTTCCTTGAGTCCTTCACAAAATAACATCTTCCCGCTATCCATCTTCATGAAGCCTGGTCACCCGATCCACTCCGGACAATCCGGCCTCTCAAACGTAAACAGGAAATAGTGCCCAGATATACTGCCATTTGCTGACACTTAAGGTGAGTGGAACAGAAACAAACTTAGCTTATGGATACTTTATGCTAACAGTAAGTAGAGAATGTGTTAGACCTACTTTCCTAAGAAGTCATAAAATAAAAGCAATCTTTTTGCTGTACTCTCTGGTATGGAATTGCTTTGGAGAATGTTGGGGCTCTTTGATGTGCCTGATGATTTGTTCGTGTGAATAATGGATTTGGGCTCCTCTGTGCTGAGGGGGTGACTTACATTACAAAGCTTCCCAGATCGAGGACGTGGAGCTGACCTCACCATGAACCTGCAGTGCTCATATTTGGACAGTGGAGCCATTTCTCACATTTCCTCAAAGCAGTCTGCCTTACGGGAGCCGGCTGCCTATACTCTCTTACGCTCTCTCTCTCTCTCTCTTTCTCTCTCTCTCTCTCACACACACACATACACATCCTCTCTCTCTCTCTCCCTCTGTCTCTCTCTCTCTCCCTCTGTCTCTCTCTCTCTCTCCCTCTCTCTCTCTCTCTCACACACACACACACACACATCCTCTCTCTCTCTCTCTCTCTCTCTCTCTCTCTCTCTCTCACACACACACACACACACACACACACATCCTCTCTCTCTCTCTCTCTCTCTCTCCCTCTCTCTCTCTCTCCCTCTCTCTCTCTCTCTCTCTCTCTCTCTCTCTCTCTCTCTCTCTCTCTCTCTCTCTCCTCGTAAGCTGAGCTGTTGAAGGGCCCAGATGATGTAATGCTGAGCACTCAGTAAAGAGCTCTGATGTTATCAGCTCACGCTGCGCAGCTGAGCAATCGCAATCACGCTCGTCCTCCTCCTCCTCCTCCTCCTCCTCCTCCTCCTCTTCATAATCACTCTTCGGGCTCTTTACTGCAAAGGGGCCTCAGCCCAAGTGAGGGTGAGGTGTGTTGTGGGATGACTGCTATGCCACATGTTATGTGGTTTTAAAATAAAACTAAAACCTCACTTGTGACTCAGTGATGGTAGTCATCTATGTGCACTGGCAACGGCCCCCCAGGAGAAATGCAGTCACCAAAGCGCTGGCTGCAAACATGCATTTTAATGATTTGGTGACGGATAATTAAAGGAAAGTCCCTGGTTTAAATCCACTGCGGAAGCAGCAGGTGGGCTGTAAACTGTTGCTGGATACTCACAAGCAAGTTCCCTTAAAAGTGTCCAAATTCCTTGAAATTTTAATGGCTGATCACATTGCTATTTGAAGTGTGAAGCTATATTCAGAAAAAAAATGCAGAAAGGCGTGCATTCGGTCCCGAGATTGGTCCCTGTCTGGACCATAAGGCGATTGCTGGGCGTGTCAGGGAGAAAAACATGAGAGAATGACTCAGACGCACACTTGTGAAGAGGTGATGTCATGGACAGTCTGTGTGCAGGCAGTTGAATAGCACCTGTCCCCGGATAAACTCGCAAGCACATTAACAGCCTAAGGGGGATGATTTCATCAGCCAACGGCCAGCTTGCATGGAATTTTCACAAGCAGCTTTAGCTTCTAAGTCGGAAACAGGAATTTTTCTGTTGAATTACGATAATATGGCTAAACACCAGCAAAATACAGTCAGCGCCAACACTGCAATAAAGTGTGAGGTGGATTCATATGGATCTGCTTGCTCAGTAAAGGCAAAGAATTACTGCAGTGCATGAGTGTGGATGACAACATACCGATGATGTCATTCACCCCTGTTGTCATCTGATTCATCGTCAGCGGGGTCATCATCCTTTCTGGTTAAGCGTGCAGTTTAACGGCTTTTACCGCAGGTGCCGTGGTTACAAATAAGCCATCGAATGACATTTTCTATAATGCTTTTACCATGATTCTGGTTACAGCGAGATGTTATGTCTCTGTGAAAAGCATGAGTCTATGGTCAATATTCTTTTTCAATACAACACGGTTGTTTCAGTTAGAATAGCTACGCTCCGTAGTACCCAACTCTGATTTAGCCTGCACTGCAATCAATGTAATCTGTCAGCCAAGATTGATGGTCATGAAGTAGGACTATTAACCGAAGGGAAAGTGTCCAAAACCGAATTCCACTGGCTCTTACATACTCCAAAGTAATAATGTGAAAGGCAATCATTTGTCAGCCAATTCACAAATAGGCTTAAACATCGGGATCTCACTTTGGAAATGAATATGTGAATTACTTTTGCATTGATTTCTATTGTGCAGGGGAAATGAAGAATGAGGCCGGGGGTGTCTGGGAGTGAGCAGACAGCCCCTCGCTGACATTACAGCTTTAAATGTGGAAAGTCTTGCACATGCTCAAAAGGGGTCAGTAGTGTAGCACGGAGGCCCATGGTGACTGGGGGGTAGGGGCGGGGTTATGGGGGGCAGAGGGGGCGGACCCTTTTAAAAGGGGTTGTCACACTTCGAACTGTACTCTATTACGATATTAGGAATCTTAATTGTACACATACACAACACATTCCAGAGCTTACAAAATAAGCTAATTTTAACCTTGTAATGACAATAAACATCACTGCTTACATCACTTTGACATAATTCAATATTAGCTTAAATAAACACAGACAGACAGCTCTTTCTAACAGGACTGCTTAATAGTTGATATGATATTAATGACTTCTGAAAATATTTGCTGAAAGGAAAATGTGGTCCCTGCTTTTCTTGCAAAATCTTAATGTGGAAAGGGAAGAAGTCCTAAAAAAGCAAGTGAAATATTGTTCATACGTGCTCATTCGCTCACAAAGACGACTGACCAAACAGGCCTCATTTGCATCAGTCACTGAGCCGAGGCCAAATCAGGTGTCAGAAAAATGTCAACATTTCACATTCCATCCAGTCATACTCGCATCCATGTTTAATAGCCGCCTATTAAGGCCTCCAGAGACAAGCACCCCCAAAGACGCTGCAACCAGCCGAGGCGGAAACCCCCGCGAGAGCGCACTTGACGGAGTATTCCCTACAGGGTGAGTGTCAGGCTCGCGCCCAGAGGGAGCACGCATGGTGTGCCCGCCCAACGCCCACACCGGGCTGACGGGGAATGACACTCTGTAGCATGGAAGGAAATGATGTTGGAGTTTGGCAGGCCCCTGTCCTCTCCCTCTGGGCTCCCTCCCTCTCTCTCTCTCTCTCTCTCACACACACACACACACACACACACACACACACACACACACACACACACACACACACACACACACACACACACACACACGACTGCATACAGAATGATGACAGACTGAACAGGTTGTGCTGCAGCCAGAGCCTCTCCTGCCCTAAGAGCACCACCTGCTGACTGCTCCTGTGATTCCTTCAGCGTGCACGTGTGCTGGTCTCTGCCGTGTTGTGACCTTATCCGAGGCTGTGTGAGTAGGGCTGTTCCCCATAGTTCCACACAGACTACATCTTTGAACTAAGAAAAAGGAATAGTGTGTATAAAATAGAGCGAATGATCCAGTTCCTACAATTCCTTTTCAAAGAAAAAAAAAAACGGTTAGGAGGCTACATGTAAAAGCTTCCAATTGTAGATCTGTTACTCACTTAATAGTAATAAGCATGAATATGATTATTTATTATTTATATTTATCATAAAAATTTTGAACAATTTGCAGGATATGAGTTTAAATTATGTGAGCTACAATTACAATTTTAATCACTTCAAAAAACCACCAGAGGATCCTGAATTTCATTCCTCACTCTTGGAACTGCACATCTTCTATTTTGGTTTCAATGTAGTTACTAAGCCATTTACAGCAGTTACTGAATTATATGCCATAGGCTATGTACTCTCAACTAAGAGTACTAAGAGAATTACATAGTTTAATAGGTTAATACCAAATCGTAGCCCTCCCTTTAAAGCTGAAAATTAGTTTTGCCTTCATAGTGGCCATATTCTGTACACTGGACCTTCAGGAGAAAAATAATAGGAAACAGGCCCAGCACCAGAGTTTGAGGACTCTGCTTAGCCTTGTTGTCTTGAACAATATAATTCGTTATCAATCTAAACAGGCCAGAGAAGGTTTTCACCATTTGAGTTTTCACCAAAATGCATACAGTGTGGAGCATCTCAGTTGCTCCAACTGGAATAATCCAGTGAACATTGCTCTCACTGTTGTTGTACACCACCACGCACACAGAGTGTTGAGAAACAATCCCGTGCTCTTCATCCTGCTGATGACGAACACGCTGCTGTTTTCAGACCAGCAGATGTCCATAGCATGTTTCATGGGGGCCAGAATTACACATTTCTAAGATGATGACGTTGGGGTCAGAAACAACGTCAAGGTCCCGACAGCTGTCATCCCACTCGTCAGCCATGCAAAGAGGCCTTAATTGTCGATATGGAGCGAGGGAATCGACACCTGTGACTTCACGGCTGGAGGGCTACGACCCTCTCGCCTTCACCTCGTCATGGGCGACCACGGCTGTCTTTGAAAAACGACAGGCTTGCCAATACTAAAAAGGTTACAATTTATGAAAGGCCAAAAACAGGCTGATCAATGTCATGTGTGCGGTTCATATAGGTGGGAGCCTGCTGTGTGGATAACCCCACTGCCAATATCGGTTCTTCTTCTCCGCAGCTGATCTTACAGAGGGGTCGATGCAGACAGTGGTGGTCTACCACAGAAAGTGGCAGAATCCCTGCACCTGCGTGATGCTACGATGAACGAGGACGAGCAACTGTGTTTATTACAGACAAACCATCAGAGGAAAGGACTGTTAGAAAACTGTATGAAGTCATAGGTTATAACTCCTACAGTCACTTTTGAACTACATATTCGCCAATGAAGCAATACCATTCCTTCCAAAATCCATCCTTATTTAACAAACATCAGACAGACCATTAGAGGGAAGGACTGCTACAACAACAACAACAGGGAAAGAGATGACTAACGGGTAGCCAACCAACTGCAAAACTCAGCCATGCCCTCCCACTCAGAGCTGCACCTCTGGTGGCTACAGAGTTCCTTAGGCACTCCAAACTGGAAGAACTCCCTGACCAGCGGCTTCGTCGTTGTGGCCAGGCTGTGGTCCAGGACTACATGTGCCTCAGGTCATTTGGTGAAGTAATCCAAGACCACAAGGACAAAGCAGTTCCCAGGAGGTAAAGACAACCATGGCACCCCTCTCCATGGATGAACCAGGGCAGAGTGAGTGCAGCAGGGCGTGCTACTGCTGAAGTGCTCCTTTATCTGCAGCTACGCACTGGCCGCAGTGATGCAACTCAGCCAGTAGAATATCCCGATACAGACGCTTCAACGCTGAAGCCCCCCCGCCCACCCCCACCGTGCCGGCCGGCCCGTGCACCACATCCAACACCACCCTTGTCGAGCTGCCCAGCACCTAAAGCTGCCACACACACGGCCCAGGTACCGGATCCGCCCACACTTGATACACCAGTCCATCGTGTACCTGCGCACAGTAACTCTGTTGAGGGTCCTGCCTGTCTAAGCCGGTCTTCAACTGAGTTTTGGAACCATGCGTCCTCCCCCGGGGGCGTGGCAGAAATCTTCACCACTGACAGCTTGGAGTCTGGTGTCGCTGGGAGTGACGACGATAGTAGCACTACTCTCCACCGCCTCGGCTCTCACGCACAGCATCGGCACACCGGAAGACGTGTGGCGGCGGGATATGGGCGTTACCACGTCCGCATCACCGCACAGCGTAGGACAGCGAAGCGGTTTTCTTCCAGTGCAAGACGAACCTCGCAGGCTGGCCCTCCCACTCAGCAAACCGCATGAGCCGAGTTAGCAAAGCACGATGGGTATGCAAGACAACCCGGGGATGCCACGGAGGTGAGGGCAGGAATGGCGCAGGCCAGGCATGACAGCTAACAACTCTCTCCTCATAATGCAGGAGTTGCCTGCTCAAGCGCCGACTGTAGTAGGCGATTCCATCCTGCGCCTGGGAAATTGTGTGTGTGGCCATAATGATCTCGCTGCCTGGAAAATGCAGTCACTGGTGCCTCAACACAGCCAACCATGGAGAGCAGCGAACACACACTCGGAGCGTCCTCATCCCACCGGCACGCCTCGACCCGTTGTAGTGGTGGGCAATATTAGCAACACATGTACCGGTGTGCAGCCTGCTTGAACACTGGCTATGCCTCTTGAACCACCGTGTTCAGCCATGTTTCCAACAAGCTTACCCACTACGCACTTAGCCAGAAGCAGCTGCCTGACGCATAATACCACTGGTACATCGCAGCAGGGCTGTGGTCAGCATTAGGTCATCGTCATCGTGTTGTTCTGGCAAGCACATGTAGCGCTTTTCCCTCTAATGCTAGGCATAGCTACATTGCTTTGATGGTTGCCGTTGAGTCATGATGCTGGTTGGTCACTTACAGCTGTGCGACGCATAGGTCCCTGGTATCCTCGCCAGAGCGGAAGGTGGACGTGGGCCATCCTGACACTCTCACTGGGAACCAGGCAGGTTCTGCTGCTTTCCGTGCCATCGTCGCAGCTAGCCGCTTCGCTTTCAGCTAGCCCAACCGCTCTGGCAGGGGTATGATTCTTGATTTACCCTTCCTCTGGGCTATTTCTTCCACCTGCCTGAACATTCTTTGATGCACTGCTCAGTGTGCTCCAGGTTGGTGGCAGCATCCCACTTCTGACACCAATATGCCCGGCTACCACTGCAAAATGGTGGAAGGTTAACTAGAAGATCAATACTGCACACTGACAGTAGGCATTTCTAAACAGTAATTAAACTAACAAAGGGCACTAACAAAGTACTAAATCAAACACGTATACCAAATCTAATTTATCAATACACTTACTAGGCCAGTCTCCCAGTCCAGTGGCAGATGTCACTATGCAGTCACTGCTTTCAGGCGAGTTAAATAATTCTAGTGTACTGGAAACTGTTGGTTGCTAATCACCAACAGAATCCTCAGATTTGAACCTCAGGAACGACTCTGTTTAGATATTTGGATATTTGTTTAAGAGCAGTAAGCTGATTAATCAGGGCCTGTGAAGGTGAAAAGTGACCACTCCACGTCATAAAGGAAATCTGTCCATCCACCAATCACTCTCTGAATGTTCGGATCTCTTACCACATTTTCTGTAATGGATAATGCAGATTATTAGTGTCAGCACAAGCAAGCATGGCGGCTCTGTGTTACAGATATATTTATATTATTTATATTTATTAGAGACGCCTCTCAGCCTGACCTGGATAAATATCCACCATGTCTGTTTACACCATGTCTGCATGTGTCCGTTAGCAGACGTAAAAAAAGGACAAACGTGCCACATTTTTCCCACACAGCGCCCCCTCCAGGGCGTGGTGAGTAAATAACGTGACGCTCCTGCGGCTTCTCTGTACGCTACAGCATATATGTTGATGCGACTCAAGGAGAACAAACAAATAAATAAACAAGCTCCCTGAGACAGGCTCACCAGTACTGCCCACACCCCCTTTGCCCCCACGCCCCCTCTGCCCCCACGCCCTGCTGCTCCCAGTGCGACTGGCTGCATGCTGGATTCTGGGAGGCAGTGGGGCAGCACCAGGAGGTCTCCTCACCAAGACCAGCACCAGCACTCTTAGCCAAGTGACCCGACGCCCATCACATCGCTGACAAGCCATGTCAGGACGTGGAATGAAAAAGGAAACGCATGAAAGCACTTAACCTGTTTTATAACACCCATGTCTACGTGTGATGTGCTGTTAAACTGGACAACAAGTGGCCAGAGTATCCTGTTACTCTCGATTTAATATAAAAAAAAAGAAAGAAAAAAAGAAAACTAATAGCGCAAATGTTCGATGCACCGTGCAGTGTTTAATCAATACGAAAACGTAGGATCCAATGCAAAAGCACCTCCAATCGCCGTGTGCGTTAATTGCTGTACGAGCACGGAGCATGTGCCTTGTGCCGACAATTGATAGTGGCCATTAGCAAATGATTAGACTGACAGTGATAAACTATATTTCATTGATTTGTCCAGGGTACATTTCCGACTTCTGCTAAAGGGAATGAATAAATTCACTCCTGCATCCGTAATGCATGACTTTATATTCATAATTTCCAGGAGAGGAGCCCGTGGCCCGCTCGCTCTCGGCCATGTGCGCATGGAGCTGGCAGCTCGTCAATGCCGTACACTCAGAGCGCCGCGGCCTGTGCCAAGGCTAAAATGGCTGTTTTTCATTTAAATATGGGCCAGCTCAGTCTGAGGGATCTGTAATGAGAGGGGGGGGGGATGAGAGAAGAACTGAGCTAGATAGAGACAGGGCGAGAGAAAAAGAGATGAGAGAGAGTGAGCTAGAGAAGGAGAAAGATGAGAGAAACAGTGAGCTAGACAGACAGACAGAGAGAGAGAGAGAGGGAGAGAGGGACATTTAACTCAAGTCACACACAGGCTTTAGATTACACTTAGAAATCTAGTATTGAGGCACCAAGCAAATATTTTTTTTTACTGTATCAAATAATTGCACATAATATTGCTACCTTGGACAGCAATGCCTTTGCTAATGTGTTTACTGGAAGGCTCTTTGTGGAGGCTCGTGAAGCGTACTGCTCCCACTACATGTAATTTCAAGGTAATACTTGTGTCTTCACAGACTGCAATGACACAATTTATAAAATCATTTATCTTGTTATTGCATCAGTGAGAAGTAACTATAGAAATAATAGCCTCCTTTTTTTAGGGCAGTGTGATTTATTTTCATCCAAAATGAATTCTTGTGGGCTTACACAACTGCATGTACACAGAGCCCGGGTGTTTGAAGTGTTTTGCACAAGAATGTCAACAAGAGACATATGGAAGCTTGCAGTCACAGAGACAGGACCTTAGAGGTTGGCATCTGAAGCCTCATTCTGGAGCTTGCAGAACTGACCTTTGAACTCTGACATTCCAAACCTGCCTCTTAAGCTTCGGCTTCATGACCTTACTTTGTTTGCGAGAACCAACTCTGGAGATTTTTTCACCCAAAACAAACTTGCTCTCTGATTTAGGCCCAATTCCATTTCTGATGTGTACCCCTAACCCGTTCTAGACCTGTAGTTGTCCCTTGTCCCATGGATCTGAGTTACAAGGGGTTGTAGTTGAAATCTTCCTCTATGAAATGGGACAACCCTTCAAGAACCACACACTTCATTTGTAGTCATCAGTGGCCTTTATATAAACAGACTTGAGATTTTGCCAGACGTTTTCTATAAGCTGTGTTTATATGTGGTGGGCGCTTTTGTGTGGACCACAGCTATGCTTTTACAGTTGTCATTCTGCACATTTCACATATCCGTCAATCAATCGGTCAGCAAATAGAAAAGAACACTGCGTTATTAGCAGGCTACTAGCGGTGCTAGTGCAAAACAGTCACTGGCTAGCTACTTTGTTATGAAGACTTTGAAATTACAAAATTATTATTCTAATTTGTATATGTATTGTATATTTAATAATAATATAGATAAATTTGTCTTTTTTTGTATGTCACTTGCACAGACATCTTGCAGGTGATTCGCAAGACATTCTGGGAAATAACTCGTACCACTCCATTTAGAGTTTAGCTCTGAAAAACCTCGGTTTGAAGAACCATGTAGCCCCAATATTTACCATCAGCCTCTGCCTCGTCCTTCGCCCTTGTAAAGTTTCACTTATTTTTGTAAACATAAGAGGTTCTCTAGATCATAACCGTGAGACCCTTTCACGAGCACAACTGCCATATAATATAATCACATGACAATAATATGATCACATGATTATAATCACATGACAACACTGCACGTTGTTTTAACAGATGAGAGTAACACAGAACTCACGTCGCTTTGCGCTCGGGCTACTGAAAAGGATTCAGCTGCACCTTCAAATTCTTCTGTGTGAGTGAGGGTGTCACCTCCTACCCCCTAACCCCCTAACCCCCTAACCCCACCCCCAACCCCCACACCCACTTTTTTTCTACTAATTTTCACTACTAATTCATTTTCAATCAGGCTTCTGGACAACATCATACAGTGATCACGTTACAGGTTTCTCAAGATTTTATTTTTGTCAAATGCTGAATGTGCTGTCTTCAGAGAATGAAGAAGTTCCTCTTCAGAATCACAAGAAAACTCTTGCCATTGAAAGTTACTTCCTAAGAGAATCATTTAAGGTGTATTTAGGTGGAGAACACCAAGCACTAATGTGAACAATTGTGGAAGTACACAGATATTTTAGATACATAAGCAGCAGTTAAAATAAGCAGCAGTCTAGGTACAAAACCCCTAGAATGTGAGTAAAAGACAAAGAATGGTAGTAACAAATAGGTAAGCCAGTAATGTGTCTTTTGTGTTCAGTTATCTATAGGGCTACAATAAGGGTGTTTGAATAAGGACGTTAGTGCAGGTGTTGTCTATGTGCTCCTCTGAAAAAGTTTCCCATCTGGTATCAGCCAGTCATTGGTCACACAGGCAGCAAGACAAATAAAAAGGCTGGATAAGCATCCCTTATCCATTATAGGATAACCTTTACAAAGAACATCAGCCTTATCTAATACCCCCTGCTCCCTAACAAACCTGCAGAGAGTTGCTGATGCACAGGAAACAAGACCATAAGTGAAGAAGGCAAGGGTAGAGGGAGGGACAGAGAGATTAAGCACAAGAGAGAGAGAGAGAGAGAATGGGAGTAAGGTAGAGAGCAAGAAAGAGAGAGGGACAGAGAGAGAGAGAGAGACGGAGAGAGATCCGTCACCTCATTATTTCCCAGTCTGGGGGAGGAAGGTTAGGAGACAATGCTCTCACTGTGTGTGTGTGTGTGTGTGTGTGTGTGTGTGTGTGTGTGTGTGTGTGTGTGTGTGTGTGTGTGTGCGTGTGCACGTGCATGCGCGTGTGCAGGAGACTGATCAGCATGGGGCCGACGGGGGGAGTGGGAGTGGGAGAATGAGAAACTCCGCTGCACACAGGATGCCTGTGAGGGAGGGGCCCCACTGAGCTCGGAGACAGGACCTGTCAATCAAGCGCTCATTAGACTGGTGGGGGAAGGCACAGAGGCCCTCACATAACAAATAAGAGCAGGACAGGCCACTGCCAGAGCCCAGCCTGAGTGATGTGTGTGGGAATCGACATGACACACGTTCACTGTCTCTCCCCACAGTTCATTTCACCCCAGGCCCAGTCTACCAAAATTCATATGGATTTTTTTCCTTCTATGCATTTCATTTGCAATGGAAATGCAGGTGGGAGGGCCCCCTCACCCAGTGAATCCCAGCTACGACTTTTGGGGGGCAAAGTGCAGTTTTTAGACCCCTGGCTTCAAATGATAAAGATGCACAATTGCTAAATATTACAATGTTTCAGACATCAAAGCACAAATAAGCTCATATTATCCACATTTATAGGCCTACGTATTTTTTTGCTGTTATACCAGCAACAACAACAACAATCTGATTTGTTATGCTGACTTGTGTTTACATTCATTTTATATAGATAAAGGCAATGATGACAAGCCATGTAATATGAAGTCAACACGAGTACCAATTTACTTTCATGTACAGCTGTGGGAGAAATGATTGGCATTCCAAACACTGTGCCGTTCCAAACCGTCCGTCCGCCAGCGTCTGCCTGGAATCAGCTCTAATATCAAGTGCGTCCCCACCTGCCAGTGAGAGACTAACACACACTGTAGAGGGGTCGTACACTGCTGCAGCTGGGAGCACACTCACCGCTGGTCAATCGCTTTGCCACCCCGACCTCCACGGCTCCGTGTTTTGATTACGAGGCAACTCCGTCATGCATAATTCATTAGTTAGTGCCCGTCATTAATTCATCACGGCCAGATGTATTACTCACTCTCGGAGTACACACCCTTAAAAAGGGGCTTAGGAGTATACGGGGGGCGAGCCATTTTTGTTTCGCGCGACGTGCTTCTTAATCATGATAATGAATCGGGAGACGGCTGGCAGAAATCAGCGGCGGCCGCTCTGCGAGCTCGCGCTCTCCCAGGCCGAGGCCGCCACCGCGCGCGCGCGTTCATATTCGTTTACCTCCCCGCCCGCGCGCCCATTAATTGAAGGCCGTTCCTGCGAGCTCGCCTAATGACGTCGGACGAGGACGGAGCGCAATTACGGAAAAAAAAAAAACCTTTAGCGGCGTGCGTAATTGAAAAAGCAAATTACACACCACAAATTGACAAACAGTTGTTTTCACGTGTAATTACAGCATGTTGCGTTCGCATGCGTGTTGCACGACGGAACGTGATGGCGATTGAAATGCTAACATGTTGCATGTACGTCCTTGGAGATGGTTGGCTATGTTTACAGAGTGTCATCCCTCTGTACAAAAACTGTCACTTGACCTATAGGGATTACAAGAAGAAACAGCACCACAACATGGCAACTTCATAATGTAAGCATCCTGACACAGGAGACACTTATGAAGCTCACATCACTGTCTGGTTACCAAAGGTGAAGGCAGTTTGGCCGATTCACTTTGGCTAGTCAGTACAACCTCACAGGTACCATACATCAATGTCAGCAGTGATTAAATTATTTATACGCTGTATGCAATAGACAATATCTTTTCAATACAAGGTCTCTTCAACTATTCAAAATGCTGATATATCTTGCTATCTGTGTCAAATTCATATATACGCTAGGTCAAAATCACATCCAAGTCCCAGTCCGGTTTACTGGGCTGTGTTAGAGTTAGCTTAACCCAAGTTCTGGTCTGTTCACTTCGCGTTGGGAAAAGCATGTTGTGCTGACTAGCGTCCCAGCCCCAAGCATTAATGGCTTTTACTGTCTGCAGTTTTTATCATCAACTCCTTGCCCAGATTGCGCTCTGGGGTAAGGAAAGGCCGAGGAGAGCCCAGCGCCGGAACTCCTGCTGCATTATTGACGCCAGACTCCGAATAGAAATCTATGCTTGGCACACTGTCTCATTGGCGTGACAGTTGTGACAAATTACTCTGTTCTAGATAGACAGAATGAGTATATTAGCCAGTCCAAGAAAAGCATTGCATTTTTTTATTTGTCATCTTCTCAAAAGCCGCGGAGGAAGAAGACCCACGTCCAGCGATGAGGAAGCCTCGTCCTTCCTCTGCGGCTGACAGCTACAAACACGAACTCGCAGGAGTGTGCCTGGAGTTCTGCACGCACGGCCGAACCCCGGATGAGGTGGCGTCTCATAAATGTTGCAGGGTGGCACTCTCAAATCTGTGGAAACACATCCATTAAGAGTGACCTTTGTAAAAATCCAGCGCTGGCAAGAGGAGCCTTTATCATCCCTGTAAAGTGTGGCGTGGCTGCAGAATCATCCTCCAATACCAGCCTTGGAGAAATAATTGCACACGTCTTTCATAAAAAAAAAAAAGAAAGAAAGAAAGACTTGGCAGCCGCAGCTGAAAGGCAAGATACAGACATAAGTGACAGAAATCGGTGACCCTGAATTCTACTGTCACTGGTGACGGAGCCTCAAAGGCTGGGTAAATATAGACCCCCCCAATCCCACAGAACCCCCCCCCCCCCCCCCCCCCCAGTCTTTGCACCATTCACAGTGCCCGTTGAGTGCACTCTGAAAAAGGCAGGTAGAAGGACAGAGAAGCAGGCTGTGAGGATCTGAGACTCACCTCCTGAGCCCTCCAAAATGCACTGAATTCACTCATTAGGCTGATGTGGGTGCAAAGACTATTCTAAGGATAAGACGGCCATTTTGCTGTGCTCCTTCCTAGTTTTTTTTTTTCCCCCTTGCAGTATCAAGCAGTCAATGACCATCTCTTCCGACCTCTGACCTCACCTCTGTCACCTTTGACCTGGAACCCTAACAACCCAGTTACGCTCACATCAACTAAAACCGTAATCAGTCTTTGAGGACACTAGTCACTGTAGATGTGATCCATACATGAGAGCGATTGGCCATCAGTGCTTGAGATGCAGGGGCGGGCTCTAAGCCTCCTGGTCCTACTAAGCCACTTGCACCTCCCACCCCAGGTAATTGCGGTGTTTAATCTTCAGTCGCCCAACCTCGTCTTATTAAGTCTACACTTATCCACCTGAGATTTTTTACTGTTTTCCGGATGCCTCCTTTTCCTCAGTACACTGGTGCTCCACCCAATCAGGGTTGCCACTGTTTATCGTGATAAGTCGCTCTAATGAACAAACGACCTGCCACCTGAAGCACTTAGAGCATGGTGTTAAACTCTGGTTATAAAACCTCTTCCAGCCTTATTGATTTACTGCCACCGTTTGATTGTACCCCTGGGGCAGGAGGCCTGCAAGGGCCGCCAAAGCTCTTACTGTTTTACAGTCCATATTACAGCAAACAAATAAATCTCCCAGCCATTAATTCACTCTCGCCCGCCTCTCCGGCCGCTGATAATGGCTCAGAGGAGAAATTGGGAGCGCGCTCATGTTGTGCGGCCGGGGCTCCTCTCCGCACGTCGGACCGTAACCTCGCACGTCGGACCGTCCCCTCGCACGTGCCCATTAGCCATCTGCGGACCACCTTCCGCTTGTTTTCGGACGGTTTCATTAGTGCGCAGCCGAGTGCATAAGAAAAGCGATTTGGGACAGGGCTCGCATGCTCACAAAGGCAACGGTCATCATTTTCGACGTCCTGCGCGTCATTTTTATGAGACCCCCACAGAGGCTAACCAGAGGCGTCCGTCGCTGACGTTGGGTGAGATGTTTCCACGCCATTTTTCACACAACCAAATCCGGGACAGCCTCAGTCAGCTGACTTTTATAGCCGACACAACATAAGCACAGACAAAACAAGTGCCAATAATAGCGCTCACAGGTTAACTCGGGAGCTTTGGGTAGTGTGCTCACTGAGCATTTTAGCCATGAAATCTCCCTGAACTTCCGCATTAACTTTGCCCTATGAGTAATATCACCCTTTAGTTTCAGCAAAGGTTGCGTATTCCACAATGTTTTTGCCACAAAATTGTTTTGCACAGCTCACAAAGGAACCAATTACTCAATGAAATGTTAAACAACGGTTTTATAAATGTTCATAGCTGCGGAAAAGATAATCACCTCTGCTTACCAAAGTAATCAAATGACACCAAACAGCAACAGATTAAGCAAAGCAATCACTTCCTGAAACAGTCAAGCATTAATTCTACTTTTAGGGGCTATACCTCCATGTCAGCAATGTAAGCATGGAAACTGGAGTCTGTCACTGCTATTTGCTGCTCAGAAATAAGGGGGGGGGGGGGGGGGGGTGGGGGGGGGGGGGGGGGGGGGGGGGGGGGGGGGGGGGGGGGGGGGGGGGGGGGCAGGGTCATAAAGCACAGAAGCCCCTGCTGCACACATGCTGTCATCTTCTTGTGCTCAGAAGGTCACATCATCTACAGAACCAAAGGACTTGAGGTTCTGGGGCTTGCAGGGGCTACAATTAAAGGGGCCGGGAAAGGGAGCCATCCAAGCCCCTGTGATGTCAGCCTGGTTTTGAAATGCAAAG